>NW_006263502.1:1194988-1197211 GCF_000469605.1 Apis dorsata
GTGTAACCGTAAAAACATCCACCCACACCAACACCAACACACACACACATACATACATACATACATACACATACATAAACGATGAGAAATAGAGAGTGTTTGTGCGTATGCGTGAATAATGTATGAGAATACGATGTATGAAAGGGGAAAAAAAACGAGAGAAAGAAAGAAAGAAAGAAAGAAAGGAAAAAAAAAAGAAAGAAAGAAAGAGCGCACGCGAGATGTGAAGATGATGTTCACGTTGAAATCAAACTCAGGGGAACGTAAAGATGAATCATCGTCTCTCGTGAGCAGCACTCGCAAGTATGGCGGATATCCGTGCTCCATGGATGGATGGATGGGGAGGAGAGGGGGAGGATTTTGATTCCAAAACGGCCTCGTTTTACACGCGTTTACTATTAACGGTGTCTATAACGGCGGGAATAACACCACACGATTTTGTGGATGGATTCGACAGACGGACAGACAGGAGTGAGGATATTTCGTTGCTCGATTAAATGAGCGCGTTCTGCGGCTTGACGTTTAGGGGTTGATGAGGGTGGACACGGGTGATTATGAAACATATCGAGGGGATTGACGCGGAGTTTCCGGATAGTTTCGCGATACATGCAAGATACCGTATCGTATTGGTTGATGGATGATCGGGGAGAGGGAGGGAGGGGGGAAGGAGGGAAGGGAGAGAGAAATCGTATTGGTTATTGGGCAGATTTAACTTGTTTTCTATTTGGATAATATATAATTATATAATTATATGGGTATAATTAGTTGGGTGATGATGCAAGACGAAGAATTTGAGAATTAATCAATCGGTATTTGTTCATTTGTTATCAAATTTGATTTATTAAACGTTGAAAAATGTTGGAAGAGATTTAGAAGAGATTTGAACAGCATTTGGAGATGATTCGTTTTGGAATGTTTTTTTAGAAAAATACAAGTTTGAAAAGAGTTTTTGGAGACTTGTGAAATAATTTTGTTTGCGAATTTTGGAAATCTTTTGCGTTGTTTTACGAGAAGCGAATTAATGCGAGTTATTAAGTTGTATTTTTTATGGCAATTTGAAATATTTTTTCAGAATTATTTTAAATAATTTACAGAAAAATTTTTGTAAATCGTTTTCGCTCCTTTTCCGCGAAATATCGAAGTAAAATTTTAAAACGAAAGTTTGTTGTGGATAATTTTTCCCTTCCTTTTCTGGATTCTACTACTTTTTCCTGCCATTGCGAACGAACGATCAATTTTCTTCTGTCAGAAATCCATTTCTACATTGAGAATCATCTGTCACTTGAAGGGAAAGAATTTCATCCGTCATTTCGAGCAGATTTCATTGTTCTCTGATATCATTTTCCAACACGACAGCTTCTCCGTGCATTAACAATTTTTCAATTTATAAAAATTAACGAGAGCGATTAATAACGAGAACATTAATCAGGATGAATTAAATATCTCTCGATGCAACAAAGCATCGATCGATAAATTAAATCAAAGAGACAGATTGAACACAATCGTTACTCGTGAGAATACATTCGCAAAGAAAATAATAAAAATTATTTTCGAGAGTAAAAAATAATAAAAAATAATCGATTAAATAATTACAATATTCTTTTTTACTTATCGAAATTGAAGTAGAACTCCATCAACCAAAATTTGCATTCCTTTACGCGACTAGCAAGGATAAATTTTATATTGAAAATATTCGATAAAAAAGAAGAAAGAGGAAAAAACATCAAGCTGCAGATGTGTCTACGATCCACGTCTATAATCGATATTTTCACTTAATCCAGTGTTTTCCAATATAAGAGAATATAATATATGATCATCCTCAGAGCCATAATATGAATATCTTTTGCAATAACTTGATACTTTGTCATAATATATAATAAAAGTTTAATAATTGTTCGAGAAAAGTCCAAGTTTTTGGATAATTAGAGAATTGAAGTTTCCTTTATATTTTGCCAAATAAAAAAAGAAAGGATTCCTTTTTTCAAATAATAAAGATGCTTTTGGATATTTGTGCTGTGTTATCCAAATTTTACTTTTATATTAATCAAAAAACGATTAATAAAGAGTTGAAGAGCATTAAAATTTTTAGAAAGTGCGACATGATCCAAAAGATTGAGTGAGCATTAAAGTGTAGCACGATACAAAAGATATTAAAATCCTTATTAAAAAAAAAAAAAAAAATAGTTCAAAAAAGATTGGGAAACGCTGGATCTGATTGAAAAA
>NW_006263502.1:1197385-1200595 GCF_000469605.1 Apis dorsata
TGATTACGAGGCCATCACTGTCACGGCAATCAGGTATCCTCGTGTTAAAGTACAAATTAAGGGTGTCCGAGGTTTCAAGGGGGCGTGTAACAGTAACGTTCGTACGACAACGCTACCTGTTCCGATTCCGGTTTCATGGCAGCATAATAGATCCATCCTCTTTGGGCTGCGACCACAAATCAATCGAGCGATTCCCGCTGAACTCAAAAACCTCTTCGACGACTTTATTTTCGTACTACAGATTTCGAAGACTGAGAATGAAAAAATGAAAAAAAAAAAAAGAAAAAAAAAGAAAAAAGAAAGGAAAAAGGAGAAAAAAAAAGGAGAAAATAATAAAATTCACTTTTAAATTGGCGTCGCAATCATTCTGGATAAGAGGTTCCAATTAAAACGAACACACGCGTCCAGAATGATTTTTACGCAATCGTTCACCCATTTATGCAAGCATGGTAGAAATTTTGTTCGTGTTAATCAAAAGATATATTTCATTATATTGGCGATGATACTGGTGATGATGAGGAGATGATCAAAGATCGACGATTGGCCAGTCATAAATGGGCTGAATCATCCCCCTCCCCACTCTTAATTTCCTCCCGCTGAATTTCTCCTGTTGCGTTCCTTACCATTTCCTGTTCCTCTTCTGTTTCTTTAACTCCTCCTAAAAATATGTATTATATAGCTTAGCGGTAAATGTTTGACTGTGTCTCAGGCGATACCTACCTTAAATTCTTCGAATCTAGTTCGTTCGAACAAATACAGTGGACAGGTGAATTCTGCGAGCTCACCAATATTGGAAAAAATTATCTTTTCGACCTTGTAACGATTCAATAATTTCAATAATTATTAATATTCGCGCGAAATTAATTAAGATTATTTTGTAAAAACAAGATCACGAGGATATCGAACGAGCATTAAACTTGTAAATTTTTTCCCGTAAATTTAAAGGACCGTCTTCTTTTAAAAACTCGTTCCAAGGTTTGTTAAAAAAAAAAAAAAAGAAATAAAAAATAAAAAAGGAAGAAAGGTAAGGATTTGTAGAGTATAAATATAGAAAGAATCTCGAGGAAATTGCGAGCACGCACGAGGAGCTTGTCCACGTCACGAGAAAAATGATCAGGCTATCGAAAACGATCGAAAGCGTCTCGAAAACGAAACGAAACGAGACCTGCTGCGTTTGCTGTACTGCCGTGTGTGTTTGCTTGTTTATATGAAGAAAAATAAGAAGAAAAAAAGAAGAAAAAAATAAATAAAAATGAGAAGCACGTGGTCCCAAGAGTGTGCAGCCTTCTAGAATTCATTGGAGTATAATATACGTATAATTTTTTGTTTCGTCGAAAAAAAAAAATACTAGATTGTAAGAATTTACGATTATTAATCGACTAAAGAAAAAAATATATATATATAAAACAGATATAAAAAAAAAAGGAAAAAAATGAGAGGAAAAAGAATAAAATATCTATTAGAATTATACGAATAATAATAATATATCGAACTATCGATAGACTATAAATCTCGAGATAAAAAAAAGAAAAAAAATGAAAAAAAATGTGTAAAAGAATATTGGCAGACACCGACGAAGCTCAACTATAATACTGCAATATATTACAAAACATATATGTGAATCGAAGAAGAAAAAGAAGAAGAAGAAAAAGATCGAGCTCGAAAGAGAGGAAGAGGAGGAAGAAAAAGGAAGAGACTCGCGATACACGTCAAGCAAAGAAAAAAAAAAAAGAAAAAAAAAAAAAATTCTCCCCTTCCTGCAAAAGGTCAATTCAGTATTACATCCAGATCATTGTAAAAGTTTCATTTTATGCTCGAACGAGCGGAACGAGGCGATTTAAAAGTCCTCCTCCGATCATTCCCAAGCGGCGGCGGTGTCTCTCTCTTTTTTTTTCTCTCTTTCGAAAAGGGGCCGCTCGTCCAAGGAGGGGGACTCGAGGATTCACGAGCCGCCATTTCTCGTTTACAGCAACACGTCAAGTGCCAGAGATTCGTTCGTTGGTAGACGCGCTGTTTCTGTTCCGTAGTTATTTGACGTAATTTTCGAGGAAGAGGAGCACGTTTACTCGACGACTTTGTTTAATCGAGTCATCCGAATACAGGGTTGCACCCTTAACCCTCCGGGATCCACTGCCGTATATTTTCGAGGTTAAAACTTCATTTTCGAGCTTAAAACTTAGTTTCGGAATCGGGTATATAGTTATTCTTGGATAAAATGGATATTTTTCTTTTTTTTTTTTTTTTTTGCGCCCTCCTTTTCCTTTCTTTTATTATTCGTCGTTATTCATAAATTAGTGGACACTGGTATAATTTTAAAGTAAATATCATTTATTCATATGTTTTACTTTTTTTTGTCTATTGTATCTAAACGTATATTTCATAAAAAAAGTTTTTTACTCAAACAAAATAATTCTTTTTTTTTTTTTTTTGGAATCAAATCGATAATAACGATCAAAGAAATGTAATCTTCGAGAATGATGTCCATTGATCTATGAAAGATCTAAGAAATGTATATAAGTTATATAAAAGTTTAAGCAGTTTGAAATGGGCTTTCAGGATTGTTTAAGAGACTTTGGGTCCACGGAGGGCTAAGCGAACTGAACATATCAGAATCTACGCTACATATTTTTCATCAGAACAGAATATTTTTAATATTCGCTGAACGACGCGCAGATTTAGAACACTTCCTGTTGCTCAGCTGTTGGTTGTCTCTGCGACATTCAGCGGCACGCATGCAAATTTTCTCGTTCAGTCTGCGATACGTTCCAACAATTTGTAATCGTGTTAAACGCCTAACCGGTCGTGTCCGTTTCGTCTCGAATTTCCATGATTGAATTTTATGAGAAGGAGCGAGAAATTTAATGAAATTCAATATTTTCGTTCCATTCTTGTTATCCGATTAAACGTTTTCTATTCGAAAATATCTAAAATTAAATTTCCTGGAAGTGAGATGAAAAAATCGCTTGCCAATAAAAAAATTAATAAAAATTCTAAAAATAAAATTCTAAAAATCCAGAGATCTGATATTTAACTCATCCGTGTGTTTCTCTAATCGTGAATAAAATGAAAAAAAATTTTTAATCCATTCTTATTCTAAAATTCTCACAATTTCTTTTTTCTTTTTTTTTTTTTTGATTTAGAAAATATTCATGGAATATTCTCTCGATCAGGAAGAATCGTTGCGATTTATTTGTTGCGGCCGGTTGGGCG
>NW_006263502.1:1200682-1201001 GCF_000469605.1 Apis dorsata
ATAAAAAAAAAAAATCGATGTAGCAGAGCGATGGAGCGCGAAGAACAATCAGAAACAATCACGTTAGACGACACCGGCAATGAGTGATCGCGTTAGCCAACAAGAAGAAGCGTCAATTTAACAATGATACACGCATAAGGCCCTGTGAAGACCAACGATGCAACGCCATTGTAATTTCACCCTAACGATATCCCACGATTGACGACAATTTGATATTTTTCACGATGCAAATGCAAATGCATTCTGTTTCATCTTGTTATTTAAAACGTAAAATAACATATTAACAATATATATATATATATATATACATATATATACA
>NW_006263502.1:1201447-1215697 GCF_000469605.1 Apis dorsata
ATTCAAAACGTATCGAATCTAATTTCCTATAAAATTATGAATTGTTGAAATTTGTTATGAACAATTTTATCAACAATCATCGAACGTATATCTTGTCTATATCTCATAAATAATTCATAATGCAATTAACGATAATGTTATTTAACGTTAAAAATATAAATCAAGTCGTCGATTATCGTCGAAAATCACAAGGGCAGAGTCTCGTTGGCCTCGCATCCTAAGAAAACGATCGCCATACACCGAGAACGCCATACTACACCAAAAGCAGTTTCTTTTTTGATACGACGACTAGCTTTAATTTCCATTCCCCTTGTAGAGACAAGATTTTCCATTTAACGATTCGTGTAAATGGCGAAATAACAAATCAAAGAAATCGAGATGGAATCGAAAATTGTACATACACACACATGCACATATACACATACACATACACACATCGAGATACGCAGGCGTTTGCTAGCTTACGTGAAATTTTTATCGTCGCCAGCTTCGAGGATATATTTTTAGACGATATATCTCTGTGTATATATATATATATATATATATATATACGCAAAAGATACATACACACACATACATGTACACACACATACACGCATGGTAAATACATACGTGTGGATAGATACACACGCGCGTAAAAGACACAAAAGAGTCGTTTTATGCGTCAATTTTTTCGGCCGGTGTCCCTTTCTTTTTCGGGCGAACAGGAAACGCCGCCGAATCTCGCCTGTTTTTCTTTTTCATGCTTCTCGAATAAATGTGCGATGCTTGTTTCATCCAGACCGTGCTTTCTTACTATTTTATTATCCTCCCGACACTGTTTCTTTCGTAATCTTCTCTCTCTCTCTATCTATCTATCTTTCTCTCTCTCTATCTCTCTCTCTTTCTCTTAATCCTTAACTGTTATTGCTGAAATCGAGATATATAATACAATATTATCAATATTTTTGCTATATTTTTGGAAATTTCTGATCGAAATGAAGATAAAATGCTTAACGCCATTAATTGAAAAAACAAAAAAATTGTGAATCGTTTATTACGTCCTTTAATGATCTCGCAATGGCAGTTAAGGATTAAGATGGGTACACACTCGTTATTGAAAATTGTAAATCGTGAATCGTTGGGTCGTTGGATGGATATTTAAACGGCGACATGAAACGAGGATACGTAACGAGTGTGTGGACCCTTATCGTTAGGAAATTTGATTTTGATTTAATCGAATTCGATTGTTCGTTTCAATGTAACGGAGAATTGGGAATGAATTAATTGCGGTCGAAACCCCGCCATATTGGCGACGAAGCACTCTTTTTATCATTTTGCTCGCATGTTGCAATGTTATAAGAATACAATAATTTCATTTGTGGGTAAAATAAATTCGTTTAAGTAAAATATTCTTGTGGCTTTTAATAATTATATCAATTGGAGAGCTTTATTGGAGAATCGGTGCATGAGTTAATTTATTGATACTTTTATATGTTTATCATTATTATGTTTATTATTATTATTATTATTATTATTCGAGAAATGTATTCAGACAATTGAAATAATTTTAAGTAACCAAAATATTAAAATTATAATAATTTTATATTTTTTAATCTTTTGCATATAAGACATTTTATGTTTAGTTTGTACATATACCAATAAATCTATTAATATATTAATTTCTATGATAATTCGATAGCATAGTTAGATCTTATTGTAAAATTTTTTTATTTAAAAAATATTGATTGTTATTATATTTTACTTATATTATACAATAAAAATAATGATGTTTAAAAAGTGATATAGAACATTATGATTTTCAAATATTAAACCTATTTTTACACGTGCGTGTTATATTTATTTCATAATTTTTTTATAATAGATAAGACGAAATAGATAGATACCTACTTTTTCTAATGATACTTCTTTAAAGTATCCTAATTTGTAACTTTAATAAATAATTAATTTAACAATTTCGAATTAAAATAAACAAATAATTCAGATATATTTAGAGATATTTCATTTCAATTTTATTCGCATCAGATATCAATGGCGCAAAAAAAAAAAAAAAAAAAAAAAAAAATTATAAAATTTTTAAAGAAATTTTTTTTCAATTTTTTTCGCACCAGAAATAAAAGGGGCAAAAAAAAAAAAAAAAAAAAAAAAATAGAGATAAATGTTGCATCGAAATTATACGTTTATAATCTGTCGAGGATGACACGAAAGTGAGTCAAGGCGAGAGGAGTAGAATTTTTATCGATGACGCAAAACCACGTTGAGCTAGACAGTAACAATCTAGTTTAGTTAAAATTATGGGAACCAACGAAGGACAAACGGAGAAACGGCTTAAAACGAGCAAGAGGATCGATCAATGATCGTGCATAAAAATGAGTATAACGTTTAATCCGGTTGATGAAAAGTAATTAGAACGAATTCTGAATACGATTGAAATTATTGAAATCATTCCTCCTCATAACGGTGAATCGTTAATATCTGCATGCATATGCAATATGAAAATGCATTTGCCAAAAGTTAATTTAACTTTAAAATTAAATTTTTACAAAAATTTATAAAATATCGTTTCTTTTTTAAATTTTTTTTTTCTAAATATAAATTACAAATTGAGTTGAATTTTAAACGAAAAACGCAAAAAGAAGTAAGTATTATATTTCAGTGTATGTTTCACTTTCGAACTTTAGCGAAACGCGTTCAACAGGTGATTTAAAAACCATCGTCTTCCCAGCTCTGAATTAAATAATTTATCGCAACTTTTAATACTTTATTGTGAAATAAATCATCGAATTGATCAATTAATTAACTTCCATAATTTGACTTAAAACAAATATTGATACGTCACTTTATTAATAATTAATAATACCGCGAAGATCGATATTGAAGACATAATGCTTGACCTTTACCACTGATTTAATCCGTGGACAATCACTATTTGTATTCTCGTTATTATTTAAGAGATAATTAATTTAATATGACATTGAATATTTTTTTTATAATAATTATGATTCAAATATATTAGTACAATAAATGTACATTCATATCTGAATAATTATAAATATTTTCGAAATATTTTTGATTCAAGTAACAATACTCGGAAAATAATGCAAACTTTTGATAATTGATTTTTTTCGAATTTATTTTTTCATAAAACGACTATATACAAATATATATAAGTGGTATAATCTTCAAATTTTCTTATTATTGAGTAACATTTATGCAATCAAACGAATCTGTTATAATCGCTCTTAAATAATCTATAAATACCAATCTTTAATTCATATTCCACCATTTTCTATTGCACAACATATTGAATCCAATTCAATTTACCAACATCTCTTAACACCTCCTAAAACATCCTTTTTTTTCAACCGATAAATCCCAAAAAAAGAGTCGAAGGATTTTTAGGTTTAGTAACAGCTATGAAACTTTTATCGAATCAATCCGAGTGTTCATTTCACTGCATAACCGTTTCCAAGCCAGTTTATACTTCCAACTTTAAATCTCTCTGATCTTATATATTTCCATTTCCACACCATAACATCTTACATTTTATATTAAGCATGAAACATTCCATTTTCTACCTCTCTCTCCTCCTCTATTTTTTTTTTTTTTTTTGTGTTTAAGAATACAAACGAATAATCAAATATATACCTTTAGATTTTCTAATTCTAATTCTAAATTCGATCGAGAAAATCATCACGGAACCCGATTTAAATTCGACGACCGCGTAATCCTCAATTTTTCCAAAAGGGCGGCATTCCCAAGAGAGAAAAACATCTTCCAAAATAGTGAATACACGGATCACGAACCAGTATCTTTCAGAGATTATAATAGATAAATTTATCACATATTGATATGTGACCGTCTTTTTGTGTTCTCAAAGACGACTGTCTTTTCACTTCAGTTGTGTGGATTGCACGATGTCGAGAAAAAGCGAGAACGAAGGATAAAAATGCTGGTGGTCGTGCCGTGGAAACGCGATCGATTGCGGCTGCGCAACGAGCCTGGTATGATAACGGTATTATACAATGTATGATAAGCTGCGACTATGGTGAAAGAGGGTGAGAATGTATAGAGTGATTCTCTCGCCAGAGAGACCCAGAGTATCATCACAGAGTATTATACGCTCTCGTAAAGCGACAAATGGCAAATGTAAAAGAATATGTATCAAGTGTGTAGTTCTAATGTAAAAGATATTAAATCATGAATTATATTGCAATTGATCTTTTTTTTTAAATCATTGCATACCTTAACATATCTTGACGAATTTCTATTTTTTCTTCGTTCTTGTTCTATTAAAAAAAATTAATTCTTTTTCAAAAATGGACTTTTTTTTTAGATTTTTAGAAAAACAATATAAGATGTTTAATTGTATACAACAGATATCACGTGTTAAGTTTGTGCATACGAAATAACTCTTGGGAAGAGTTTGAATTAAACAATCATTAAATTTCATCAATATTGTTAAATTATTATCCATTATTATCCCCCATTGTCAATTGTTATTTAGTTATCAAATTATAATCGAGTGTTTTATAGATCTGTATTTATAAAAATGTAATTTTGAAATGAAAGGAAGAAAAGAAAAAAGAAGGAATATACTTTTCTCTTTTTTATTTTTTTTTTTAATTATTTATTAAAATAATAATTAATGAATATCCTAAAAAAAAGTGTTGAACAATTCAAGAGATACTAAGATAAATAAAAGAATAGCAAGGTAAAGAGAATGCTCGTAAAAATTGTGTCTCATATATAAATTTCTTTTATGTTCGAAGTAGAAGATTCGTCATAAGAAATATACGAAGAGAATTGAACTTGATTAAAAAAAATTCTACACGAGTATGAACCTTCCATCGATCCTCCTCACTCTTTTTGAAAAAAACATAATAGGTGCTTGCATCACTTTTTTCATCTCTTCTGAATTGTCAAATATTCAACATTCGTAAAAAAATTTTTATACAAGTTGATATTCGGAAAGTATGGCGCAAAAATAAATTTAACATTTAGAAAAGGTTATGTAAATGTTACGATAATTCAATAATGGTTCATCATTTTACAAATTAATGGTGTTTTATTACAAGAACGAAAAATGTCATTTATACAATAATAACTGATAAATATATATAACGAGGATAATTTACAGAAAATTTTACGAATATTCCAATATATTCGTATCAAAAAATTTATTTATTACATTTATTCTTCGTCGGTAATAAATGAAAAAAAAAAAGAAAAAGAAAAAGAAAAAAGAAAATCCTATTTAATTTAAACTTCTGTCCCCAGGAAGAATTATTCGTTTTCGTTTCTCCTAGAATTTTCCTCGAAGGGAACAGATACGAAAATCTTCAATGTTTCGCTTTAATGTTTCTTCAATCTCACGATATATGAAGTTTCCGGAACGGTTTTGACATTTCGCGATCCAACTACGTGGAATTTTTGATAAGTTTCCACCACCTGGCAATTTCCCGACAAACCAACTTCATCGCGTTATCGTCAACTTTTCAACAAGTTTTGGCAGTTTGCAATTTCCCCGACATGGGGTTATATCAAACGTGGGGACGCATTTTCACGCGAAATGAAAATGATTTAAATTGTACACACTTCCGACAATGTGAATGCTTTCGATAAAATTTGCAATAAAATTAAACGGAAAATTATATGATTGTATGAAATTTCATAAGAGTTCAAATTAACAGGCGGTCGGGAATATAACGAATACAATTTTTTGTGAAAAATAATTAAACGTAATTAAATAATGAAATCGTAATTAAATTTCGCTTTAAATTTAAAAATTGCACAATTGATTGCAATGATCATTATTAAAAAAATGTGGATAAAAAAATTAACATATGAATAAAAATTCAGTGACCATAAATTAATTCTTCCAATCTTATTTTTATTCTAATTTAAAACTCGTGATTTTTAAAGAAATCTAAGAGGAAGAATGAAACAGGATACAAGATAGGTAAAAAGGGAAAAAATAAAATAAGAATGAAAGGTAAAAATTAACAAGTGGAGTGTGATAATGAAACGGTCGGCCAATAAATCGGGTGATACTCTCTCTAACACTCTTGCCACACATTGGTTCGTATTTTACGACGCTGACTTCGAAGAAGGGAAATTTATCACGAATTAAAAGCGTCCCAAGCTGGCTTCGTCGAATGCTCGTTCGAAATAAACACAGGTTTTTCGATCAAGATTAAAGAAGGAGAGAGGCCGCGATAAAAGCGCGTGTTTATCGGCCGACATGCTCGTAGTACACGGGCCTCCGCCCGCTTGAAACGCAACCCTAAATTTAGGGGTTGAACTGGTGCAAATTTTAATTTTAATATCACGCCGCTATTTTAAGCCGATTATCGATCACCCTGTCGGTTGAACCTGCTAAGAAACTTCGACTGGAAACTTTCGTTCATCCCATTTCATACCTGTTCCTCGTGAGACTTGGTCACGATAGAGAACACACGTTCGCAACACGAGAAAGACACTTTCGAATGATTGATTGAATCTATGAAATTTAACTTATGCTTAATAATACTTATGAGAAAACTTTTTTCTTTAATAATTTTGATAATTTGGTAATTGATTGGGAAAAAAAATTGGTGGTAATTTTTTTTGGGGAGGAATTTTCTGTAATTCAATTTATTTTTATTTGGTAATTTTGATTAATTAGTGGTTACTTAGATGATTTTTTTTTCTTGATTTCTTTTTCTATTAGATAATTTTGATAATTAATTTAATGATTTATTTATTTATTTATTTTTTTTTTTTTTGTTTTTTTTGACAACTTCGATATTTAATACAGGAATTTCTACTTCCCTTGGCACATTTTAATTGTAAACTAAAATATAATTTAGAAATGTAAATGCACAAATAATAATTTCTATTAATTAAAACTTCGAAATTGTTACACGACAATATATTTATCAGAGAGGAATGTTGATACTTGAATGAAAATATTTTTTAATGATTTTTTATAGGAAAAACTTTTAACGATTGCCGCGATACATTTAACGAAGCTTTAATAGCAAGTTGTGGCGTATGTAATCAAATTTCATCACGAAAATTACGAAGATTTTTTTTAATATTTCCTCGTTGTGAAAGTTAGCAAAAAATTATAGCGTACTTAACAAAAAACTTTAATTTTCATTATCATGTTATAAATCTTTTTTTCGTCGTAATATTTTAATCTATTACGGAATATATAAAATTATTGAAATTTTTTAAATATGTTAATTTAATTCATTTAATCATAATCTGATAAATTAATATAAATTAATATATTGTTGAAACAAGTTTAAAAATAAAATAAAAAAAAATTCCTACTAATATCAATATCAATAATTTTACAAAAATTATTATTTCAATAAATTGTTATATTGAAAATTTCAGGAAATTTTGTTACATTCTTTTAATACAAAATTGATTTTTAATAATAATAATAAAAAAATTTCTTTAAAATTGTATAACAAAAAAATAATTGAAAAAATTGTAACATACGAAATTTTTTTCGGATTTTCTAATTGTTAAAAAAAATGTTTGATTAAATTTTACTTTGTATTAAGAGAATATAATTTGAAAGAAAGTGGCATATAAAATTTTTTTTTTTTAAATTTGACATATTTATTTATATTTATTTATATTTCATTAGTTGCAGTATACAAAAATATATAGAAAATATATAGAAAATATACACAATAAAAATATAAAAATATATATAAAATATATATATAATATATAAAAATAAAAAAATATATAATATAAATACATACACGTAAGTATATGTTCATTATTTCCTTTATTATTTCTTTTTACACATTTTAAACATAAAATTAATCTACCTATTTTTCTTTCTTTACTTCTAATAAATTGTAAATATAATGCATATTGTCGATAAGTTAGATAGCGATTAAAAAGTTTTGATAATCAGCGCCATCTCGCGTTTGGATCCTGGAAGCTTCGACTTGTTACTAGCATAGCAGAATATGCAAGGAGGTATTCGTGACGTCACAGAGAAAGAGACTAAGAGCGAGAAGGACAAAGATATTCCAATATGGCTTCTAATATCTTCGTTAAAGAGTAACGCAACGTAGATTAATTAATAATAACTAATTTTCTGCTAAAAAGTTCTGTACCTTTAAGCTTAAATCTTCAAGATAGAACTTCAAACAAGTTTCTTGTATCAATTTTAATAAAAAATTCTTTCTAATTAATTATTTATTAACGATTATTATGGAGAGTGTTTCAGTCGCAAATCCCCGCTTCGTAATCGAATGATAGATAATAAAATTATTCTTTAAAATAACGATAAAAATATGAATAAAAGTTATATGTGAAAATAGAGGAGAAATTGACGTTTCAAATGTATATATTTATATTTAAAAATAAATCCCACAGTAATAAGAAATTAATAAAAACGTATAATATATCGAATATATCGATCCAATGCGACGTCTTGATCGTTAATAAAAAATTGAAAATAATTCCAAATTAAAATTGAAAAACACATAAGAAACTTCTTTGAAGTCTCAGCTTTAAGATACAAGCTTAAAAGTGCATAGATTTTTTGTAGAAAATTAGTTATTAATTAATTTTCTATGTTGCGTCATCGAAATGGTGGAGATATTAGGAGCCGCATAACCAAAGTTAGTGGCATATACCTCCTTACATATTATACATTGCTAGTAACAAATAGAAGCTTCCAGCGTTCAAACGCGAGATGGCGTTGGCTGTTCAAATTTTTCTATCTTTAATCAATTTATAGGGAAACGTGAATTCATCAATAGTTTATAAATGAAGAAATATTCAAAAATATTTATTTGAAAAGTATTGTAAAGAAATTTTGTATGGAAATGTTTCAAAATGAAGAAATTTTCAGAAATATTGGAAAAAATATATAAGAAAAAAAAATTTCTCTGGAAAATAAAATACATATCGCAATATATAAATATATAATAATTATAAATATAAAATTATCCAATATTATAATTGATCTAATATATAATAATACATATAAAATATGTGTATATACGACAAAAATATAAAAATATATAAAAATATAAAAAAAATTTGTAATTTTTTAAATAATAAGATTTATTCATTTTTTCAACTTATACATTTTTTTTATATTTTTATATATTTTTATATTTTATATTTTATTGAAAATTCTGTTAAAAATAAATCTTAATATGCATAGTTCATCTGATCTTTGATATCTCCATTAGAATGAACCTTCAAACTTTCTGAAACCATTCCTCGAACAATATTATTTCGTGAAACTGTATAACAGGGATAGCTGAGAGTAACATTAATATTTCGATGAGAGATACAATGTAAATTTTGTTTGGCAAATGTAAATGCTGGTATTTCACCAGTAACTCGGAAATTCTCTTGAGTTTTCTCGAATTATCCGTCCGTTTCGTATCGATATGCATCGAATCCGATATGCGCATTTTTTTATATTCTAATCATATCTAATCTTTGTGATATTTCGAAAAATTATAATTAATATGCAAAGATACTGTTTTTCTTTTTTTTTTCTGATAGAAACAACAATTTTAAAATATTTTTATAAATATTAAATTAAGTGAAAAAAAATTTAAATTGACAAGGAAAAGGAATTTTTTAAAAAGTGAATATATATACAAGTATTATTGTATAAATATATATATTAATTTGTAAAGTATTATTAGTTTAAATAAAAATTTCCAATCAGATAACATTATTACATTAATTACAAAGAAATAAAAAAACTGAAAGATGAACTGAAAGTATAAAAAGTGAAAAACTTTCTATAAAAGTTTCCATGAGATATAGCAAATCTATTTATGTCACGTCCATACCAGAAATACTTGAAACTAATTATTATCTATATTAATTATGAAATAAGCGAAATGTTGAAGGATAAGGAAATATAAAAAATAAAAACATCCATCATTTTCTTTACTACGGATATGTAATAAGAAACTTTTTTTTTTCTAAAATCTAAAGAAGTAATATTGAATTTGTAAAGTTTTTTCAGAGTTTTTTTAGATGATAAAATTCTATAAAATAGAAAATAGTGTGTGACATAAAAATGTTGAAACACAATTCAAAAAATTTAATAAAAAATTTCATAAAAGATCCTTTACTTCGAAACTATAGAGACTATAAAGAAGAAGTATAAGATATAAAATAGAAATTATCGCAAAAAGTTGAAGATGCTAAGATTTCGAATTTTTTAATAAACTCTATTGGAATTTATAAAAAATATATATATAAAAATATTTTTTGACTTTAATCCTCATTTTATTATTACTTAATATTATTTTATTATCATCAAAGTTATCATCACGTCTATGTAAACTGTAAAAAGACATATAATATATAAGTAAAATAAAGAAAAAATAGAAAAAACGAAAAAAATCTCAATGGAAGTACAAAATAATAAAAATAAAAACCAGAAACAAAGTCAAAATTCATGTATTATTGCGTCAAAATAATCAATTATAAAAATTAAAAAACTAAGAAATATTATAAATAATTAAAAATGTAAAAAATCTTTAAAAAAAAAATAAATAAATAATCAATAGTTTGCTCAAAAAACACGAGAGTAAAAAAAGTAGCAAAAAAAAAAGAAATTAAAAAAGCTCTTGCATTTAATTTATAAAAAAAAAGACCTTAAAAAAAAAAAGATTAAAACAAAGGTTAAAACGTGAATTACGCCTGTGAAGAAGAGGCAAACAATATCACGATGATGTTAGTGCATCCGCGATACGCGGAAGGAAGAAATAAATTTGTCAATTACGTTTTGTTCACGGAGATATCGGGGAAGAGGGAAGCAGTTTCGAGTTTCCCCGTTATCACGATCCTTTCCGCAATCAGTTACGGAGAAAAGACCAACCGATGCGGTTGGCGCAAGGTATGGCCCGTTATCCTAGCCCACCGGCGTCTACCATTTCCGGACCGTGTGGGTGTGCAACGTTCGGCCGAAACGTTCTCGTTTCCGGTGCAGTCCTCCGGCGTTTTCGCACGAATCGATACACCATCCAGGTGACCAGATAAGGCCGGAGGGGGGAATCTAAAGAGTGGTTTTCACGAGCACAGACCCGTTTGTGAAAACCACCCCCGCGTGTCGTTTCGTTATCTCGTGCTTAATTACAGTCCACCGAACTGTCGTTTCGCCTCCCTTGGAACGAAGCCTATCTCCAGATCCAAGGGATGCGAATTTATAAAAATAGAAAAGGTTAATTCAAGAATGAAAATGAATGAGGAAGGCGGGAGAAACAACGTGCGATTACTTGTAAGATATATTTTAAAATATATTTTAAAGGTAAGTGATAGATGAGTTGTCTCAAATAAATAGATCAAGCTCGGGTGGGTTAAATTGTTTAAATTATGTTGGTTGATTTAAGTATTACGATTTTTATTAAAAGATAAAATTGTTATTTATTGGTTTCAATGAATTTTGGATACAATTATAAAGTTTGAATATAAATATATCGGGGAATTGGATTGCACGAATTGAAGCAGAAATTAAATAATATCAATGTTTATTTCGCATTTATACAACTCTTCAGTTATAACAAATTACTATATACAATACTTAATCGCTGCAAATATCAATAAATCGTCGATTTAGTCTAATGTATACTACGAAATCGTCAATGGTGCATAAAATTTCTTATTTCGAAGAAAAGAAAGCTAATTAGAAACAACAAAATCATATGAAAAAAAAAAAAGAACCAAAAGAAGCAATCGTAATACGATACATTGCATATTTTTTTCATCAAAAGAATCATCATACACAGTATAAAATATATCTACGATATTAATAAAATAAATCAATTGATCAATATATCATGCTTAACATTTCCAAAGCAAGAGCGCATATTGGAAATAATGGAAAAAGAGACCTTATCTAACATCTTACATCAACACTGATTACGTTATTTTCATTTCCTTATTAAATACATATAATAACTAATACTTAATATATTTAAATACTTTTGCAGAAATAGAGTAGATTTTGTACGTCCTACATACAGTCACGAGTCATGGAACTTTCAGAGCAAGTTTCAATAATTTTTCTTCTTCGTATCGTCCATAACCCATTTTCCACGAGTTTCTCTCTTTCTCTCTTAATAATAATAATAAAAAATAAAAAAAATAAAAAAAAAAGGAATTTCTTACGTCTCGTCACTGGGTCTGGCTAACGTGAAATCCAAAATCTCGTCTGACGTTAAAAATCGAACGTCGCTATCCTCCGAGAGAGCCGATCCATTAGTTCCACGTTTGTACGTTTTTCTTCGTCTGACGATTATGGTCGCGACCAATAATGAAATCACCACTCCGGTTAAAATTCCAACCACTACACCGATTATCCCTGGCAAGCTGAATTTCGAAGCCCTATGTACTTCAGGATCTTCCCTCCTCATATCCAAATCTGTGGAGGAGGAATTGTTACATAAATTTTTATTCGAATCTCTGAACGTATTAAGAGCATCATTTTATAATCTCAAACTCTTCTTCAAATTATTATCATTCTTTATTAACGCATGAGAAAGAGTTTGAAATTAATGAATATCATCTTTGACATTAAATTGCATTATAAATATATATATATAAAATCTATCCTAAGTAATTATTTAAATTATAATCACTCTTTCTTTATTCTATATACTCCTTCGACCCACGCATGAAACCGAAATAAACTATTCCCGAATAAACAACAACCCGTGAAGTACCGCAATAACCATTCTACGCTCAAACACAACGTACAATACTAACCACCGTGATAAAACAACCGAAGCATGATCAAACCGAAGCGCAATCTAAATTCCAAGTACGATCGAACATTTCACATTCATCTCTATTTCTCCAACTCGAACATCTATTCGAATTCGAAAAGTTCGTCACCAAACTTTGACAATTAAATGTATTGTAAAAATAAAATTTATTACGTTACCAGGTTTCTCGTTCACCGAACCGTATCTTCCGGTGATGGTGGTGGGTCGAACGAATGACGTCTCCTTTGTCTGTGCAATTTTCGTTGTTGCGACAGTTGTTGTTGTTCTTGCTGTTGTTCTTGCTGTTGTTCTTGTAGTAGTTGTTGTTGTTGTTGTTGTTGTAGTTGTTGTGCGAGGCGGTTTGGTAATTTTCATCGATTTCTCCACTTTCCGCGTGGACGATGATTTCAACGTGGTGCTGGTGGACGGCCTCAACGTGACAGGATCGATATCGTCCTTTGGATTTATCGAGAAACCTGTCCTCACTGTCGCCACGTCGGTCACCGTGATCTTTTTCGCGGGTGGAACGGAAACTACTGCCCCTTCGTGATTCGTAGTCGGGATCTGCTCTGTTGTGATCATCTCTTCGGTCTCAGCTATTAATTAAAATGCTTCGTTAAGGTGGATAATAAATGATAAGATATATGTAAGATAATAAGATAAATAATAAATGATCGGATGTTAATCGATAGAAATCGGAGGAAACGATAATTTTATAACTTCTTTCTTCTTATATTCTGTATTTTTTCAAGCAAGCTTCTTTTCTTTTTTTTTATTAATCAAGAAAGTTGTTGGAAGTAAACAGAGCTTTTTATTTCGATTTGTAGAAAATTAAAAAAAATATATACTGAATAATATAATTGAAATATCTCTTAAGATAGTCTGTTTAAAATTGTTAAGAGATATAAAAAAAAGATATAAAATTTATTTAATCTCTTGGTAATTCGATATTTTAAATAATAAAGAAAGGATAAATGTAATAATGTAATAAAAAAAAATAATGGAAACTTTGAAGATGGAAATTTATTTTATTTAAGCATTGTATTATATATTTGTATCTTCGAATAAATAAATATGCACAGTCTGCTTGCGATTGTTATAATTGTAACGATTCGTATTTAATTTTAAATCGGGATGGAAAGAATATCGAGGGAAGATGAGATACGTGAAAAAAGAAAAAAATCACATCGATTCAATCCACTCACCTAGAACACAATACTCGGCGTAATCCGGGCAGCACATTGACTGTTCTTCGCAATCGAGGGTACAGAGACAGACTTCCGGCGTGGGTGGCATCGAAGTTGTAAAATTGTATGTCACACTATTTTTACATCTTCCACGGCAAGTTTGCTGCGCGTTCACCAGTTCGATTTGATCTAGGGAAACAACATTCGTTTCGAATAAGATATAAATCTTTTATTCAACATATAAAACGAAAATGGGGCGAAAATGCCGTAGTTTATTTAAAAAAAAAAAAAAAAAAAAGGTT
>NW_006263502.1:1215936-1232337 GCF_000469605.1 Apis dorsata
AGAATAATTGCACGCTATAAAAAGAATTGAATCGGTTATCGAATATAAAGATCGCGATAAAAGAAAAAACTGTAACATGTCACGTTTCTCGTATTTTATACAAAGAGAAGAGAAAGCGATTTTTTTTTTTTTTAATTTACTACAATCAATCCCATAATCAACTCTCTTTGTATTTAATTTTAAATATATCTGCTTTTAACACAACTCTTGGATTTATAATCTTTTGTATTTATCACATTTTTAACGAATTCTTAGAGCAAATTTTTGTAGAAACAATATGAATTTAAAGATATTTTATGGAAAATTAAAACTTATATTTTTAATATAAATGTTAATTATCTTATTAATATAATATGTGCTTTGATGAAGAATCATTTCTTTAATCTAGGATATTGTTACAATGTGACGTACGTAGCATATTCTAATAATCGCATTACTAATTTTCATGTAAATGTGAATAGATAAATGCTCGCAGGTATATATGCATAATTGTTATAATACAAAAGGAAATCACGTGATATGAGAAGATTATCAATCTATATCTTTAGTAAAAATAGAAGATAATTTTCCACTTCTACATTTATAATAATATAACTTGCAACATAACGTGGAAAACATATGTATTATTTCAAATGTGAATTGTCTATAATCGAACGATACCGTATGAGAGTTAAAAAGAGAATAATATAAAATCAATATTAGACATTCCTTCAGATACACTTATTAAACACTCTGCCTCTATTCTGAAACAATTCAACTCTGCAACTCCTATATTCGCAATAATCCAAGAGTTGATACGCCATTTCATTATGTTTCCGTTAGTTTCGCAACTTGCCACGTTTCTCGCCTCCATTGTTCAATCGTACCCTATTGTCCGGCGTTTTAATTAAAAGATAATTCGAACGAATTATCAACATCTTGGGTCTTAGATTCATCGTGAAAAATTGTATTTCTATTTGAATTACCATCGTCGCTCTCGGTAACCGTGGTCTCATTTTTATTCTCGATACGACATTTGTCTCCCTGTAAAATGGCTATGTCGTCCACGGCTATGTCGCTCACATAGCTACTGCCTCGTACTCCTTCGATTATAATCTAAAGGATAAGTAAGAAAGTATAAAGAGAATAAGAAATTGAAATTTATATTTTCGTTTTTCCGTCCCGTTACCTGAAAACCTTTTTTAGCCTTGGGAAGATTGAAAATACCGTGCAGCCATTGGTTTCCTTGGTCACCCTCCTTGGTGAACATCAAACGAGGTAAGAGGTTTTCCTGTTTGAAGTATATGTTTAGAGCACCTATCGTTGCTCCATACATATGATACCTAAAATTTTGACAATATTATATAAATATTTAATAAGTTATATATAATGTACGAATATAAATTGAGCATTGAAATCTATAATAAATAAATATCACAGTGATGAATCTATCTAATACTATATATTTTTTATCTTGTATTAATTGCTGATTAAATATTATTAATTATTCAAAAGTTCAACGAAATATGTAAAACTAATTTTCTTTCAAACTTCTAAATTTCGTAAATTCAAAATTTTCTTAATTTTCTTAATTTTCTCCGATTTTCAAATTATTATTAAATCGTGGTAAATATTATTTCGAAATATAACATCGTAAAGATAAATTTGTTTAATATAATTTTCTCATAATTTCTTTTAACGAACGTCACTTCCAACATACGAATCATATATTTAAATGATGATTGAGGACATGGCCGTTCTCTAATGAACTATTATCAACCCGTAATTATAATATTAACTAACACAGAAATGATCCATCAAAAATATTATCCCTGTTTTTTTTTTTTTAGATCACTTTGAATTTTCGTTATTCGTTAATTTGTAACGCATCGAATAATTCATAGCAATAAATTCATTTCCAAGCATACATATTCGTACAGTGAAATTTAAAAAATATGTTTTTAAAATATTTAATTTACGATCTTCTTGATCAAGCTATAATAATTATATAATAATTTAAAACGAATAAGATTCTTTAAAAAATTATCAAACTGCATTTTTCGTTTTGTTTTTGAAACGAAATTGAATTACGACTTCATTAAATAAAATAATGGGAATTACCACTGACAATGAGAAGAGAGAGAGAGAGAAATTTTATGTAAAACTTCCGTTTTCAGAACTTGCATGAATTATGAACGATTTCCAATTTATATCTTGCAATTTCAATAAGTTTTAATTATTCGAAAAATGTTCGATTTCGAAGTTATGAAGATTTATATGTGTGAATAATTATCAGTGATTATCTAGTTTTAAGTTAATAATTTAATTTCAAAATTTGAGAAAGAAAAGATCGAAGTTGAAGAAGTGAAAGAAATTTTTGTTTTATGCCAGTGATATCTTTTATTTATGCCAGTGATCTAATTTTTAATCTAATTTTTTGATAATAAGTATATCAACGTTTAGAAAAATTTTGCTTTGGTTACCAGAATGAGAAACAACCAGAGTCCGTGTATGATGCGTTATAAATAGGAGAAATAATTCTTGCAGAATCATTTTGCAGCCGACCAGAAGCTTCGATGTAC
Source organism: Apis dorsata (assembly GCF_000469605.1). Lineage (NCBI taxonomy): Eukaryota > Metazoa > Arthropoda > Insecta > Hymenoptera > Apidae > Apis > Apis dorsata. The sequence goes on from NW_006263502.1 coordinate 1,218,498, forward strand.
AAGTAATAACCTGGAAAAGAAAAATTCAATGGTAGTGAGATTTTTGATATCCTTCTGAACAAAAATTTATTTAAAATAATAATTTTCCAGGATTAATTTTTTTTTCTTAATTACAAATTTAAATTCTTTATTAGAAATCTAAATCTAAATCTAAATGTATTAGCTGTTATTATTTTTCTTGGCCTTTCTCTTAACTTGAAATATTTCACAATACATTATTTATCAATTTATATATAGAAATTGTTTAATATAAGATAGATTAAAAAAAAATACCCTCATTTCCTGGTCCCAATGTATGATCATGAGTTGGACCAGTTCCTATATGAGAGCTTGGTGTCTCGAAGTTGTGTCGCCGCCAATCGAAATCGTGCTGTGGATCTTGCTCCCACCAACAAAGATCCGGTTTCTCGAAATCACATTGCGTCGGGGGTGCCGCATTTGTATCTAATTAAATAAGTAATTTAATTTAATCTTTTCGAATAAAATTCACTAGAAACTTTTTTTTTTAATTTACTCAAATAATTTACTTTAATATTGTATTATTATATAAATTAAATATTGATTAAATTAATTAAAATGAAAAGTATTTAATGAAATCATTCAATAAATTTTAGATTTTTGGTTATATCTGGAATATTATATAAAAATTCATAAAAATTCTTATTGATTCTTATTGATTTCTTTTGAAATTCTGAAAGAATGAACGAATGAAATAAGATTCCATAAAAACTTCAAACTTTATAAAATTGCAGATTTAGTTAGTAAATTAATAAAATTGATTCGAAATATTTTCCAATATTATTTATTACGAATAAATAAAAAAAGAAAGAAAAATATATATATATATAAATACCTCGACAATAAGGCACTGTGCCATTCCATTGTTTTCCATTGCAATAGATTTCGTGTGAACCAAATAACGTGTATCCAGGTTCGCAAAAATATAATAATATTGCTCCATTATATTTAGGCACTATAAGAGCATGCTCTGGTGTTTGTGGTACAGGACATTCTGCATCTATTAGAATAAGATGATTAATAAAATTATTGAAAAATTCTAATGATAATTTGTATTTTTATTTTTATTTATTCTACTTATTTATTTCTTTTTTTACAATTTTATTTCAAATTTTACTATTAAAATGTAAGATTATAAAATTTTAAAAGAAATTAAATAGTAATCATTTATCGATATTATCAATTCATAAATTATTATACGAGAAAATCCAGGTGTGAATACGACATACATGTGAACTTTAATCATGTCGAAAGCTCAAAGTTCTTCACAATTGACAACGGAACGAGCATTTTAACTGAACAATTTTATCAAGTGTGATTAGAAAACTGTACTTACTGACGCATATGGGCGTAGGTGTATCCCATTGGCCTCGAAAACAAGTTGCATACTTGGTACCCACAAGAGTGAAACCGTCGTAACAACTAAATTTGATGATCCTTCCTCTGACCCTCAATCGAACTCTTCCATTCACCAGCTTTACCATGGGACATCTATTCGCAGCTTGAAAATACAAATTAATTTACTTTTATTATTCATGATACGATTTTCCGTATGATAAATTAAATTTAAAAAGAAAAAATTTAAAAAACAAAGCATTAATGATTCAAAAGAAAAAACAAAAAATATAATGAAATGGTCATAATGGAAAATAACATGAAATAGATATGAATTTTTTGTTTATTGAATTATGATATTTTTTACTTTTATTTTTTTCGAGAAAGAAAAATATAAAATGGAAATGAAAATATTAAATTATAATAGTTATCGAATTACAATCGTTAAAAATTTTAACATTTTCCGTTCTTTTTTTTTTGATAAAAATGAAATATATTGATAAAATTTTAATAAAATTTATTTATCGTTAGGATATTATATATATCACTCTTTTATTTTAATTATATCTCGTCAATATAATATTATTATGATTAAAAAAAAAAACTGAATTTTTTATATATGATCTTAATTCGATAAGCTGGTAATATATTAATAACTAAATATTTGTTTAATAATTAATCAATAATTTATATTTTTTGTTTCCTACAATCGTTTATAATTTTTTACTATTTTAAATTTTTAAAAATATCATATTATTTAATCTAATGATGACATAACAAAGAAAAATAAAATGTTAATAAACTATCTTTAAAAAAGGACCAAAAAACTATTATTTCTAAAATGAATCATGTTTAAATAGTTAGATAGAAAAACAGTAACCAACTATCTTGTGTAATCATGAAAAATGCAAGCTGAAGATTTGGTATAGAGAAAAAAAATATTATGGACGGGATATTTCTGATTTATTCCCTGCGGACACTTCGATACACAGATTATTGAATATTCAACGATGGCCTTTATTGGTAACAATACTTGTCAATAAATGCCGCACGTAATTTTCAATATTATACAAAGGGGAATTGAGAAAGAGGAAGAGGGAGAGAGAGAAAGAGAGAAATCGATAAGCCAGATGAAATTGGATCTTAATTCTTGTTCAACAAGAAAACCTTTCGTCTCGTTTCTTCGCCTTATAAAAATTGCTATCAGTAAACGAAAGTACTTACTTCCTTGTGCTATAAAAAATAAACTGTGAAGAAGATGAGCCGATTCTCTATTTTATATTTTAATCGATGAAACATGAAGAAATAATAGAAATGAAAAATCAAATCGACAAATTAGATGAAACGCAATCAAGTTATTCTTCGTTAATTTTAATAACGAATTTTATAAATTCATTATAAATGATTGTAATATCGTCAAATAAAATTCTTTTGAAATGAACGGGATGGAAAATGGAATAGAGAAAAAAAATTATTAGATGAACTCATTGATAAAAGTTATTATTTTTACTCACAATTTCAACAAAATTTAATATTCTGAAAGAAGATGAAAGATATACTTTTACTGCGATCGGCATGAAAATCTGAATTGATCGTGACTTACTTGTCGTTGCACCATAGCAAATGGAACACTGAACCAAGAAAGCCAACAGAAGAAACAGCGTTGTTGAAGAGATCCTCATCCTGTGAACCTTTTTTTATTCCTCGAAGAAACAATTCACCGTAACTAATAATTCATAAAACGAATTCAAAAAAAAAAAAAAAAACAGCGTTTTCCCTTTCGATTACGCAATTTCGTTTTTAAATCGATGATTGAATTTTCATGCACATATCCTCAACATCCATCTTCAGAAGGATGAAAGATGAAACGATGGCGAATCGTGAATCACGTGAACAACGGCCGAGGAGTAAAGGATAAAAATGAAAAGACGATACACACTGGACGAGGGATAGAAACAAAAATCGGTTCTCGAATCGTTCTACATCTATGAATGAAACAGGAATGCCGCGCTTTGGGATTATTACGCTCCGAACGGAAGGCGGGAAAATCACTTCCGTCGACATGCTATCGTGATAGTGTACTATCAATTTCCGGCTGGCGTTATCAACACCGAACATTGCCAGGCCTTGAGGAGAATTCCTACAAATTGCATTTGCGCCAGAGATAAATGAATTCCAGGAGAGAGAAACACTGACCGTCTCTGATTAGATCACGCCCTGGCGCCAGGATTTTTCCTTTTTTCCAAGCCAACGCCACGGACATGCCTTCAACCCCGTGCAAAGAGTGTTTTATATATGTATATATTTTTTATCTTTTCATTAACGATACTTATTTTTTGTGGCATCTTTAAAGGCTTGATCGATAAAGTCCAATGGAAACGTGATAAAGATTAATTTTAAAAAATGGCACAAGAATAATAGGTAAGATCCTTATTTGAAAGTCTTTTATTTAAAAATCTTTGTATTTGGATTTATGTTTCTTTATGATTACGGTTAGTAACGTATTTCAATGTTTGTAAACGCATACAAATTTTTTTATTTAATTTTAATTTTAATTTTAATAAGTTTTTCAAGTTAAAAATTTTATCATAAACAGTTTCTTCTAATTTTTGATATTAGGAGGGAAGAAAGATTGGTTGGGATGTAAATAGGAATTATATGTGTGTTAGATATATTATTAAAATATTAATTATATATAATTAAAATATAAAATACTTTATTAACACTGTAAAATATTTCTCAATAATAGTTTCTTGATAAAATAGTATTATTTACATTATAATAAATCAATGATTTGCAGATAAAACTTATTTAAAATACATGTTGAGGCTCAATTAATTTGAATTAAAGAATCGTCCATAATAAAATATTGCGAGATATTACATTTTTATTATAGAACGATATTTTGAACAAAATTGAAGATAATTCACAAAATAATATATACATGAAATAATAATTAATTGTACTCAAATTCAAATAAATTCAGTCTTCGATATTAATTTTATTATTGTAATATATGATTAAGATTTTGTTAAAATTTTTAAATTACGAGAAATCCATTTTAGTATTAAACAATGATTTGAATGCAAGTAAAGTTTTATTATAATTTTCATTCTTTTTAGGTCTTTCGGATATTGGTTGAACAACTATTTTTTCAAAATTTGATAATAAGTCCAACTGCTTAATGGAACTCTTTTTTACAAATTGTTCCATTTCAGATTGTTGCGTTTTATCAAAAATAAAAGTTTGCTTTATTCGATTCATAGCCTCTTCTATAAAAAAAAATTATAATTAATAAATTAATATTTCATTTTTTGAAAATAAAATCAAATGAAAAAATATTTGAAAAATTCTATGAAAAAATTTAATTTAACAAAAATATTAAAAGAATTGAAATTTACTGATGACCGAGAGCAAATGAGTAAGCAACAAAGCGGAAATATAAAAATTCTCGTGGACCGATAAATAGGGATAAAATTAAAATAACTCGTATCATGTGGTAAGAATAAAAAAAGATAGAAAAATGATATCAATAAAGAGGAAGTTTAAAATTTAATTTCATTACACTTTTTCTAACGCAAAATATATTTATACTTACGTTCATTTTCATGAAGAACAAAATTTTCGAAAGTATTTAAATTCCTCATAAATAAATGAAAGGAATCTTCGATATCCGTTAATCGAATTACAAAATCAGGGTCACATATTGCCAAATGCGACAAAAATCTTATTCCGTCTCTTAATACTTTTGATTGTTTCTTTTTCATAATTGACCAAGCATTTTCGTCTGAAAACTTATCCTGGTATATTTCACCTATACACATTTTATTTGTTTCCATATTAAACAGCGAGTGTTTCGTACAAATATTCTTTAAATTACAAGAACTTTTCCTTTGTACAGGGAAATTATCTGGATTAAAATTTCCAATGGCAGCTAGATTTGCTTCAGAACACTTACATAATGTTTTAATAGTGAATCTTAACAATTTCATACAACAATTACAAGAATTCAAAGTTTCAGATCTCAGAGGAATAATATCTGTATGTAATATATATTGTACAATTTGTAACAATATATCCGTAATGTCAATTGCAGATAATATATCAAAGTGATAATTCTCCTCCTGTGCTAAAAGGATTTGTAGTGGACAAGCATCTGAAATAAATATGATAATAATTTTTAAAAATAGATTATGATTTATTAAAAAAAAAGATTGTTTTACCTGGAGTAAAATGTAATGAACCTTTCCAATTGTTCACTGCCATTGATTCTATAATAAAAATAATAAAATAATTATTTATAAAATATGAAAAAATTTATTAAATTTATCATTTAAAAATGTTAATATATAATAAAATAAAACTAATAAAATGTATATTTTTCATATGAATCATAAATGTTCATTAATATTATTATAAATTACATACGTGAATTAATACAAAGTTTCTTTAAATGAGTTGTAGACTTCACAAAAATCATCATCAAATTATTAAGTAATGTATAACAATATGGCAAAGGTCTACTAAATATTATTTCTTTAAATATTTGATAAATATATTCCATTCTGGAACAAAAAATTGTAAGTTAAAAAAATTTTAAATATATTAATTTATTAAATATATATATATCAGTTACATGCCCTTCAGAACAATATTGAACTTTTTCATGAACATTGTAAATAATCATCATAATTGCACATATAACACCACTAAATTGATGAGATCTTCTCTAAAAATAAATAATAAAAGTTTAATATTAATAATTATTTATTCTTTTAAATTATCAAAATATGTATCATTAAGTAATATACATTACCGTAGTCCCAACTAAAACAATGAACTGCAATATCATTTTAAGTATTTCAAAATCTTGACTCTCTTTCAACCAAGTATTGTAACGAACCATTTGACAGGAATAACATTTATAAGACTCATCTCTCTCTACGAGTAAACGTGTTTTTCCTGCAATATACTTGCTAAGATAAGTTGATTCCACACTTACATACGATAATACGCCAAACACTCTTCTAATTTCAACACCACGTTCACATTCGTGCCATGCATTAGCAGAACACACGCATTTTCCATTGAAGTCAGAACTCGAATATAAAGAAGAAAAATAAATGTCATTCATGTCTCGAATATCGTCATTCTTCATAGCTTGGGAAATCGTTTGTAGAATAATTATTACATTTAAAATTAATTCTCTTGCAGTAGAAATTAACTAAAAATATAATTATTAGTAAATTTGTATATTGTTTAATAAAATAAACTTAGTATATAAAAATAATTTACTTTGTTTATTAATGGTATAGTTTCTTCTGCCTCAAGTTCTAAACTGGTTTTTCGCTGAAGAGCAACTATTTCTGGCACAATAAATTCCACCGATAATTTTTTATCGTCAATCATAGTCGTTATTGGTTTTACTAATTCTGGATTTTCTATAAAATATACAAAATAGTTAAACTCTGAATGAATATATATATAATTTAAATAAAAATATTACCGAATATTCTTGATGTATCTTCTTCTTGTAAAATTGGCAAATTTCGTCTTCCTATTTTTTCTATAATCTGAATATCAACTATAGATTTTTCTGGTTGTGGTGGATCGTATATTGATTTCGGAATTTCTGCAAGAGGAAAATCTACAACATGTTCTTATTAAATTTATTCTTATGAATTATAAATATCATACAAATTAATATTTTTTGTATTAACTTATAATCTTCTTACATGGATTCCATATTTTGAGAAAATGATTGCTTTTATTAATCATTTTACTAGTTTGTACATAAGTGTCTTTAACTTTTATTGATTTCATAATTGAAACTGATGATCTAAAAATAATTATTAAATATTTTCTTAATATTTATCTTTAAAAAAAATATTTATTATTATATATTTTTAATATTTAAAGAATTATTTACCGATTCTTTGGCGAACTAAATTTATTTTTATTCATAGAAAGATTTAAATTTATAGTATGTGGTTCTGTTAATTTAATATTTCCACTTTCTAATAATTTACAACGTTCCATTAAATTTCCTATTTCAAATGTCTATAATAAAAAGAAAAAATCAGAATATATTATTTAAAATAGAATTATAAAAAATTAATTATCAATAAATTACTAACTTGCAATTCAAGTTGTGTTTTTAAATTTTCCTTTTCTTTACAAATAGTATTAATTTCCGATCTATGTCGATTTTCTTGTTCTTCAATAAAACGTGTTTTTTCCAATCTATCATTTTCTGCTCTTAACTGAGTTTGTTGTAATTGGTTTCGTAAAAATACAGCTTCTCCTTCTTTAGTTATGAAGTCATTTAATAACTTCTGATTTTCATATTTTAACTTTTCCAATTCTTTTGCATATTCTAATTATAATATTATTTTCAATAATATGCAAAAATATAATAAAATATTATGATTTCCTAAGAAACTTCTACTTACCTGCAGTAACATTGTCATCTAATTTAAATGTTGAATTATATATTTTTTTATTTATTAATTTATTTTCAAACTCGTTATAGTCAACAGAAACTACAGTGCTTATATCTTTTATGTTTTCTTCTTTTCTTCTTTGATTACTGAATACATGTGCAGAAGTTTTTGATACTTTATGATCATTATTATTTAAGTTAATTTTACTAGTAGATGGTATTGCATTATCTATAAAAGTTTTTTTATCTATATCTAATTGACTTACAATATTATCGTCCTGAAAAATAATATGAATATAATAAATAAATTTATATATTAAAAAACCATAAAAGGATGTAATATAAATAAAACCTGCAAACAAGCCTGAGTAGCTATAAAATCCATTTCTTCAATATCCTCTTCTGCAAAATCATCTCCCCAAACATCATCTCTTCCATATTTTTTATTTCTTGAATCTTTATTGTTTATAGAAGTATCTGACAAACTCCCTTTCTTTATATCATACTTTGGACGTTTTGCAGGTAGAGAAAATTCATTTTCACCATTACTTTCTACTCGTTTAAACATTTTAATTTGTTTACAATATTTAACAATATAAAAGATAAATTTAATATATTTTTTTGCCAATTCTTTATATTCAATAAAAGTTATTTATATAATTTAAATGAACAATTTTGTTTATTTAAAATTAACAAAATTGTTATTTAATAATTTTGACGAATGCTACATTTTATTCAATCTAGAAATTCAACAAATAATTATCATAAAATTATCACATTTCTTTTAAATATTGATTCATTCTAAATTCTAACCTTTTAATTATTTTATGATTTCTTTTAATGATATTAGAATAGTAAAAATTCAATAAATATTTAAGAACATTATTCTTCATTCTTATTTATTAATTTATTATAAAAACTTGTTATAATAATTAGAACATTTGAAATTCATTTCAAATAATTATATGACAGAAGTTTGCTTACAAAACGTATTAAGAGTGGTAATACTGTCATTCAATGGAATAGTCTATATTCGTTAGTGAACAAAGGAACGCGCGGAAATACTTTCAAATAGTGTACTTCGGACGGTTATTTTGCAAATTAAACAATATATTATTAAATATTAGTGCTTATATTTCATTTCAGTCAAATTAATTTGCTTCAAAGTTATTGTAAAATTGTAGTTTTATAAATTCTTTCATTGTATTTGCATAATTTTTCAAAAATTTTACAACTATCTTCCGATATTCATAGTGTTTTACAATTAAAGAAAAATAGAATAAACATAATTTGTATATAATTGTGTTATTGTGTTAAGATTTTTCTTCAAGGATAAAATTTTTTTTCATAAAGCAACGAAAGGTATGTATACTTTTTAGTAATAAATAATTTATTCACTTAAAATGTTATCCAAAATTTAAATTTAAAATTTATGCTAATTTTTTTTACAATTCTAAAATGTTACACATACATAATATAAGTAAATATATATTAAATATATAGTGAAAATATAATATTTCAATAGATATGAAAAAAAATATAATTATCCATAAAATTTATCCATTTTTGTAAAATCATCGGATTTAAATCGAGCAACGAATATTTCTGGCGCCATATTGACTTCTGCATCGATCTTTTGAAATATGTGACTATTACGCGTATTATTTTCATTGAAAGCATTGATTTTTTGTGTATTTGCAACAAAATCAGTTCTTTTGATTGAATCGCCATGATTTTCTTCGTCAGTATACCATTGAGATATCATTTCTTTAAGTGGTTGCAAATGATTCACATTTTTTTTAACCTTTTCCAATTCTTCGTTACAAAGTCGTTCTACTTCCATCAATTTTTGTTTGTATGCGTTTGCAACCATTTTCCATCGAGCATTGTAACGTTTCTCTGCTTGGCTAAAGGAATATTCATCTTGATATTTAGCTAACCTTTTTTCGTATTCAAGTATTGTCAATTCTCTAAATGTATCCTCAGAAGTAATATCTAAAAGATCTCCTATCATAAATTAATCGATCCTTTGAATATTTTTAAAATATTTTATGTTTTATCTTCTAAGAAAGATTACCTAAATTGTTAGACAATGGTGATTCAGCTGCATAAGCTGCTGCAGCTGCACGTGCAGCTGCAGTTGCTTCTTCCAAAGCCAATTCATCGTCTTTTTCACGTAAGAGTTGCAATTCTTCTCTTTCCTTCTTCCAAAGTTCTATTTCCTTTTTTAATTCTTGTTTTAAATTTTGCATCACTTCACTAAGAGACTCTATGCGTTCTCGAAGAATACAACTATTAATTACGAAAATTATTCAATAATATAACATATAATTGTTCTTTTTTTGATTAAAAAAGAAAATATTACATACTTTATTAGAGTATTACATACTTTAAATCTTTATCATCTTGATCATCCTCTGCTAATTGTGTACCTTCTAAAATCACAGAGTCTTCTGGCTGTTCGAGAACAGCCGAAAGTTTCTCTAAAGAATCATCGTTTTCAGAAACGCGGTCATAGTTTGGTAACACACTTCCAAGATCTAATGTTAAATCAGCTTCTACTAAGTCCTTTTTACCCTGTTCTTCATCCAATATTTCTTTGCATTGATTATCAACATTTTGTATACTGTCCGAATTGCTCGAACAATCTGTTGAAATTTCTGTCGATGACAAATGTTCGTTTTCCATTATGATAATTTCTTTGTTCTTTCTTAAGATTACTGATTTGACAAACTTTTTAATCAAAGATGGATGATTATTTAAAAATCTAATTGATTGAAGTTATTTCTCTTTACATACTTCATTTTATGATATGATATTGTTTCTTCATTATGCTTTTTAAGTTACTATAAAAAATAAAATTCTATTTATGTTTACAAACATTGTATATTAGTAAGGATAGATATTTAAGGTGAAAGATAAAAATATTGAAAATAATTTTCTATTCTTTCTATCGCTTTATAAGAACGAAATATTTAAGTTGAAGTTATTTCTACATTTTCTTTCTGTACATTTTTTATCTATATTTATAATGCTTGTTTCTAATCATAAATTATCTAAAATTCCAAAAAATAGGTATGTATGCTACTTAGGCACATAAAATTTTTGATATAAGATGACGGTAGTGAGTGACCTCTTCTACCATTGGTATCGATACTATGCTAGTTTAATAGGTTATTATTGATTTTTCTTTATTAAAGTCATGTATTTAAAGAAATCGATAATTTTTCTGCGATAGAAATCAAATATTTGTTGATTATAAATAAATTTAATAGATGAAATTATTTTCGATTAATTAAAATCAGACTTTCTGTCATAGATGTTAGTTATTATATTAGTGTAGGTTATGTGCATTGATTTTAATGATACTGAAGTGAAAGAAGGAAAATATATTTATTAAAATACAAAAGTGTTGATTTTTTATATTAGAATCTTTTTAAATTAGTGACAAAATTTTTTTAAATTTAATAAAAGAAACTTATATTTTGAAATATAATGACGGAAAGAGGTTAATATAAATTTAAATATAAAAGGATTTATGCAAATATCCTTTGTATCAAAGTTTTTTATTATCAAAAAACATGTTTGTATACCTCTGGTCACTAGTGTGCTCGTATTTCAGACCAGTTATAAAATGGTTATTAAGGCATACAACGCAAATGTGCGAACTTCAAAGAATTTGTTATGGAGAACTCCCTGGAGCACCAAGAACACTAGCTGTAGAAAAATCTCTTAAGTTATCTAAAAATGCAAATATCAAAACTCTTTTAATCTACTTGAATGATCTTGCTGATCGATGTGCATTTACAAATCAAGCAAAACGAAAAATTGTAAAGGAAGCTATTGAAAGTGTATTGGTAACTAAGAAAATAAATCCAGCAGCTCATCCTGATTTTTCTAAATCATTTGGTAAATGTATAGAATTAATTTGGGGCTATAGACAACTTTGTGTGGAATGTGAAGAGCTTAGGAGAACACCTTATGATGCTGATAATCCAGATCATGAGTTATTATTATTAAAGTTATGGAATTTATTAATGCCATATGAGCCTCTAGATGCTAGAGTTACTAAACAATGGCAACACATTGGCTTTCAAGGTGATGATCCAAAAACTGATTTTCGTGGAATGGGAATTTTGGGATTAGAAAATTTAGTTTATTTTGCTCAGGAATATCCCAGTGCTGCAACACATGTATTATCGCATTCTACACATCCACGTTATGGTTATGCATTTGCCATAGTTGGCATAAATTTAACAAGTATGGCATTAAAATTACTAAGGGATGGAAGTGCTAAGACTCATATTTATAATTCTTCAAAGGGTTTTCCAACAATTCGTGCATTTCACCAATTTTATAGTTATCTTTTCTATGAATTTGATGGATTTTGGATTGACTCAAAACCAAGTAATATGATGGAATTTTCATGTATACAAGAAAAGTTTGAAAATAGTATCAGAATGGCACTAGCTGACACATCTATGATTTTTAGGATAAATATATCAGTTGATAATGTTTAAAATATATGAAATATTTTTAATTAATAAAACTAAATCGTGATCACAGTAAATATACTATTGCACAAAACTACTTCTATAATATGTAAAACAGTGTCTTGTGAGCGAATAATAGCATTATTGTGAACTATGATGATATTAAGACATAAAACAAAGCAATTATTTTGAAATTATTAAGTTACAGAAAGATACAAAGAATTTTAATACATTTGATATCATATTTTTACTTTATTTTTTTACTTGCAATAAAAAACTAATAAAGGAAATGTATTGTTACCTAATGAATGTGAAATAGTTTACATTCAATCTTATTTAACAAAAATAAGTTAAAGTACAACGTTTATCCAAATAAATATGTTACTTTCAATTTTATTTAATTTTTAAATAGATCTGTGTATAATATATAAGGTATTTTGTTATATTAATTCAGATTTTTTTTATGGGAAGAAAAATACTATGATATAATAGATATTTTATCATGTATTTAATAGCAACAATTTTCATTTAAAAGTATTTATTGTAAAACATTTGTTTAAAAAATGATAGATTTGCAATGACTATTACACATGTTTTATATGAAATAAAAAATGCAATTATTAGAAATATAGACGTATTTTTATCTTCTATTTATATTATGGGCACTAATCAAATATAATAGAATTAGAAAAATAAAAGATTATGTAACTTGTTAAATATAAAAATAAAAGTTGTCTTTAAGTAAAAAATTTATATACATATACATATATATATGTATGTATGTATGTATATATGTATTGTGCTTTATATAAAATTAGAAATACTAATAGTTGACAGAGTACCCATAATATATATCTTTGGTAAATAAAACAATTAGTCTTTCTTTTGTGGAACCTCAGTTTTACGTCTAAATTTAGAAGCTACAGAAATGATAATAAATACACCAATTGTTATACTACCGAGTTTCATTATCCACGGATTTTCACGAAGGAAATTTGCGATCATTTGTACGAGATCATCGCTAAAAATAGAAATTTTTAATCAGAATTATTCTAATAATTATAATAATATCCGCTTATAAAAGGCTGAATCTATTAATAAATGTGTTCAAACTTACAATGGACTTTGTGGTACGGGAACAGATTCTGCACGTGCGTTTTTATACCATTCTTTTGCAAATGATACAAAAGAGTTAATATCATATTTTGTAATCTGATAACGATACATTTTTCCATGTCTAAATCTACAAGTACAAAATAAATTATGTTAAATATTGTAACATCATTATATTATTAATCCTTTTTATTATTGTAGATTTTTACATTATTATTATTGTTAATTTCTTAAACTATATACTTACAATATAAATTCAGGAGCTTTATAAACATTAAATCTTCTTGCTGTAGATGCTCCAGTTGTATATTTATCAATACGTGCTACATTAACCCTTTGCTTTAATTTTGCACCTACAGCTTCCCATCTTGCAATCATTCTAACACATTCCACACAATCTGTACTGTAACTATTTTAAAAAATATATATATATATATAT
>NW_006263502.1:1232693-1236317 GCF_000469605.1 Apis dorsata
AAAATTAAAACTTACAACATAACAAACCAATCTCCAGTTGTAGCTCCACTACTTGCTTGAGTTAAATGTTCAAAAGTATCATCTGTTAGTTCTTTTACTGTAGGTTCCTTGTTTTCAGTAAACATAGTTAAAATTTCTTCATCATTTAATGGACCTAAAAAATATTAAATGTAAATTTATAAGTCAATGAAGATATTTTTTATTAATAAGTATACCATCATAAAGTAAAGGCATTCCGTGTCTGAAAAATACAAGTGCTGGTTCTTTGTCAGCACTATAGAGACGAAGCAACTGACTATCAACAGCTTTTATAACCCAGCTTGATAATGAATTTACCAAATCTTCTCTTAAATGAATCAGTTCATTTTCATAGTTATCACATGTTGTACAATCCTTGCTCGCTATAAACATATGAGATACATATTCAAATTAATAAAATTATAATTTTATATATATATATATAAAACATCTTGATGAATCAACATTTATGCTATGAAAAAAGAAGGAAGAAAAATTTAAATTATAATTTTAAATCAGAAAGTTAGGCTAAGATTGTAAAATTAATAAAATTGATTTTTTATTGATTTTTCATAAAATATATTTTTAAAATTTTTGTATTAATTAATTATGTATTATAATTTAAAAGATTTTTGTAATTAGATGAAAGGATAAATTTATATATATATATATACATATATGTATATATATATGTATATAGATATATATATATATACATAAATTAAAACTCACAGAAAAGTACGACCACATATTTTTCAGTTTTTATGAGATTTATAAGCTCTTCATCACTCACTGTTTCGAGATTCGCAGAATAAACGTCAACAAAACTACATATCAAGATGAAAAATATGATTCGTAACATTTCGTATTGAATTAGATCAACAATATTGTATAGAATATTTTCACGGACAACTCGTACACGTCAAAGAGGTTAACATTCATGTTCTACTTCATCTTATTTCATTTTCTGGTGTAACTGTTTTAAATCAGAGAAATTGTCATTTATTTTCTATGTTTTATTATTTTATTACTTAATTAATTTATTACTTAGTTATTTTATTACTTATATTTTCTGAGATTTATAAAATTTTTATGTTGAAATAATTTTTCATAGACGCATTCAAAATATTCAAAATATCTTATGATTTTAAAATAGCAAAGAAATTATAAAAAATAATAGTATTTATTTTATATTTCAATTTATTTTATTAAATAAAAATAGTTAACATAAATTCAAATTCTGTATATATATAAATATATGCAGAATAATAAAATATAGCTTTATATATATAATTTTATCCATATTATTTTTTCACAAATTTGAAAGATTTTTAAAATAGATATTTATTAGTTTATTTTATTATATACTATTTTATTTTAAGGACTTTTTTTAATTTTTAACTGTTTATTCTTTATATTCTTAAAAAATTTTTATGTTTTCAAATTTCTTTCTGAGAACAAAATAATACATGAAAATATAAAAAAAAAGATTTTTTAAGAGGAATAACATATTTTGCACATTATATTTAAGAAAATAATAATTAATAAATAGAATAATTAATTCCATATAAATATTTTATGAAAATAAATTGAAAACATGAAATTTTTCAATGTTTTATTATACAATCATTTCAATATATAATATTTTATAATTGTATAATATATTTAAAAATACATTTAAAATTATAATATATTCAATATATTGAAATAATCTTTTAACATGTTTCGTTTTTAACAATTCAGTCGTTTTTTAATTATTATTTGTTAAATAATCTTCAATTTAGTAGTCATGTATAAAAGATCATTATATATGATGATCAATGACATGTGTAGAAGGTTAATAGTACGTGATAGCTATCTCTAATCGTAACATACAACGCTTGCTGAATTGATATCAACTATTTAACATATGTACAGTATGTACACTGTTTTGTAATTGACGTATTCCACGAATATATTACAGAATAGTATACATAGAAATCAAAAATAAATCGCGCGATAATTTTAAACAGACAAATTTATTGTAAAAAATTTTTCGATTAAAATAAATTAATTGATGTAATAACAAACAAAATAAATGTAATAACAATATAAATATTTTTTGATAAACTATAATGATGCATACTTTATTCTAAGTATTAACCAGTAAGTTGATAGCATGATAAGAGTACATTTAAATTTTAACTTTTTGCTTTGAGAAATTGTTCGTTGAATATCTTTACGATCTTTTTACTTGGGGTGCTTTCGTGAATCTTCACAGCCCTGGTCACGAATCAGAAGTCGAAGGTCGAGTGGTATAGTGGTAGATGGTAACGACGTAAATCGTGACGCATATAGTAACAATGTATGTCGAGGGGAATATGTTGGTATGTGCGGAATCGACGTCGGTAACCAGTACAGGGTGGCTGACTTCGTCGAAGCGACGTTGGGAAGAATTCACGGGGTGGTTAGTAGTCGCGTGCTCTCATCGTTAGGTGAGCAACTTTTGTATGGATGTAATCGGTTTACCAAGTATTTTTGCGACTTATTGTTACCCGTATCAAGATCGAGTTCTTGTTTTCACGACACGCAAAACTTCTGCATCGTCGTGAGTATAAATATTACCTTTTGCAAAATACCACTGCATGAGGCTTTTAAAAAAGAAGAATGCTAATTCTAATTTAATCCTAATTGAGGACAATGTATACTTTAGCAAATCAATGAACATCCATTGAATATTTAGGAATATAATTATCACTTTTCTTTTTTTAACGATTATTCAATATTTAAAATAGAAATTCTTTTGTAATTATTATAATATTATGTAATTATTATAATAGTATGTAGTATATAGATACTATATTTTTTTCGCAATGAACGAGGAATTTTTTTTTATTTTTTTATAGAGAAACTTGGTAACGTCATCGATAATCGTATGCACGATGTTTTATTCAAAACTATTTAATTTTTTAACAGTTATCTCGAATCGAATATATGTAGATTCACGCCATATTTAATTCAGGAAAAAGGGAAACGATTTTGTATGGATATTTAAAAATAAAATGTTCAACATTGCAGAATTCAACAATTTTATCTGCTTAATGGTCTCAGTTTTGAAAAGCA
Organism: Apis dorsata; assembly: GCF_000469605.1. Classification (NCBI taxonomy): domain Eukaryota; kingdom Metazoa; phylum Arthropoda; class Insecta; order Hymenoptera; family Apidae; genus Apis; species Apis dorsata. Next base: position 1,235,814 of record NW_006263502.1, read on the forward strand.
TGTTCGCGATTCATTTTATTCAGAGGATTTAATTGTCTATGTTAATTCAAAAAATTGTTATGCTCATTTAAATATGAAAATTATTGTGATTTATTATTGAGAGATTCAATAGATTATAAAAATTTAAATACCGTATGAGATTATAATATTTCATTATTAAAAAAAAAATTTCATTTTATAGGAATGGTAGGAATTCTGTTTTCAAGTGGGATAATTTTAATAATATCATTAAAAAATATCCCAAAGTTTTTTCATTTTCTTAATTAATTAATATATATATATATTATATTATATATTTATATATTTGACAAATTGATCATTTCTTTTTTTACATTCTATTATATTTTTCATATTTTTATTCTCTTTTTGTATGTGCTTCAAATAGAAGCAATTTTCAAAAAGAAATTAAAAATTTAATAATATTTAGATACATATAATACATGTAAATATTTTCTCTGTATTTTTTATTTTACAGAATATATATATATATATATATATATATAT
>NW_006263502.1:1236519-1249469 GCF_000469605.1 Apis dorsata
TACCTAACATATTTTTTTACATAATAAATACATTTTATAATATGTTAGAGAATGAAATGATTTAATCATTGAATTTTTCATGTATCGTTTTTCGTCATATTATTATTTTATATTTTCATTGATAACTTCATATTGCACAAAGATTGCAAAAAATGTGCCCTTGGAAAAAATATATCAAATGAAAAATATATTAAAATTGGCCATTATATAAATATTTCATGGATATCGATCTTAAATACATTAGAAGACTTAAAATTAAGTTCCACATCGTTCCATGTTAAAACTTAAAATTAGACTTAATCTATAGTATCCTAATCCTAAAATTTACAATCTATGCTAGACACTCAATATTCAAAACTAGTGGAATTTAGATTGGATTGAAAATTTCTTAAAACTGAAATTTAAATTATTCCAAAATCCGGAAAAATTTAATAAAATGAATAACACATGATAATTTAAAGTCTATATTAATATGTTTTTCTCATTTAAAAACAAAAAAAAGATGAAATTTATTAAAATATATAATTATAAGACTTTTTATTAAAAAATCTTCATATCTTTGAACTTGATTCTCTATATTAAATTCTGAGTTTTAAAGGATACTTAATTTGAAGTCTTTTATTTCAAAAGTAGAATTTTTTTTATTAAAAATGAATATTCGAGAAAAATATCAGAAACGTGAACAAGCAATTGAAATTAAAATCATGACGTAACCAAAACGAATGAGAATCGGGAACTTTATACGATACATTCCTGAAAGTTTTTTTGACGAAAGAACAATATAATTAAATATAAACTAGATAATATCATATTGAGATATTCTTTCGTGAGTTTCGAGAAATTATAGTATATATATTATCCCGTGCAGATTGATGTCGCATTTTCTGTCGAATAATATCTTGTTAAATCGATAGATGATAACGAGACCGAAATACTTTGTCGTGCAACACGAAGTTTTTAGTTTTTATTTCATTGATTTCCTTTTTTCCTCTTCATCCCTCGATTCGTCAGTTTCCTGATCAGTTTCTTTCAAGTTTCATCAGACGATTTCAATTAGAAACGAGTTCAATTTTTAATCGGTTAACTCTGTTAGTGAGAAACTTGAGGTAATGAAATTCAATCGGACGATAATTATCAGCGAAAATTAATTTACAATCTTAATACCATATTGAATTCTTAAACTATTAGAGTTTCGAATAAATCCAATTGGAGCGGATTTATTCGTTTCCTAGCCACTTCTGAAGAGCATCTATTTGATTCATCAGAGGATCTGCTCATGTATTATGTATATGCGTGCTCCTTTACACGCGATGCTTATGATTTGTTCATCCTTTTATTAAGAGGAAGACAGCGGGACCGAAATGGCGCAGGATATCCCGAGGACGACGTACTTACCGGAAGTGGAGGAGGATGAAAGAAAGGAACGGGAACGGCGAACTGTTCAAGAGGGAACTGCTACGTGGAAACGACGAAAGGAGGAGTTGCAACGTCAAAAACACCGAGAACAGCGTGAAGTATGCGTCGTAAATGATTGTTACACGAAAGCTCGAGGATCGTTTACGTCAGTGGCCTTTGCTGCTGCTGACCACGACCCTCTTTAGGTTTATTTCGTTTCGTGTCGTTGTCTTTGATCGGATGAAGATCAATGCTGGCCTTCGTGTCGCCGACAAACCTTATTTTTTTCCCCTATCACAGCGTTTATTCGAAAGCTTGGCAATAACTGGTGGATTTACGAGCACGTGTGAAAGATTCGTAAAATTTAGGATTTTCAAGTGATCATATTGTTGTCCAAACGTATTTTAAAGTAGAAATGGAGTTATTTTAAAATGGCATAGTGATAGATAAAATTATATAATGTTTTTAGACATATTTTAACTTTTGTTTTCGATCGATGTTCAACTTGATTATTTGAAAAGAAACGTTTTATCGAAAGATATTAAAATTTTCAATAAAGTAATGTACTATTACATCGCGATTCAGATTGTGCTTCCAATTGAAAATTTTTTTCTTCAACGAGATTTAGCGTAACATGTGAATTCTAAAACAGTTTTTTGTAATTTTAATTTGTATAAACCGTATCATTAGTAGCCGCGTTATAATTACTACATATACATGTATCTGCCTTGGTAGTTGTAAGAAATATTTCACTAACGAGCGGAAATGTTCTCTTCAAGTTTTAATGGAACTCGCTTGTACCTTTAATATTGGTTGAATTATATTTTTTATCCATCATTTCTGTATGGATTATATTTCACGACACGATATTATGACGAGTCAAATGATATTTACAATTAGATTTACAAGTCAATCTCTCTATTTAATTATAAAGAGGCATAATTTATTACAATTAAAATAATAATTTTAATTAAGATTCTAAATTTTCTTTCATTCTTTTTTTAATAGTTTAATTTACAGGATAATTTGTTCTAAAGAGAGATAATTTTTCACAATTAAAAAAAGATAAGAATAATAACTGTTTTAATTATAAATCTAAATTTTCTTTTAAAATTTTTTATTTTAATCTATAAATTAATATATATTAATATATCTCTTAAAAGTGTACAATTTTGTTTTAAAAAGGTTGTAAATATCCATTTTATGCAAAAGCATCAAGAATATTTATTTGTATAAATTCAAGCTTTTTTTAATCGTAAAGAATAATTTTTTAAAAGATTCATACATAAAAGTTCATAAAATTCAAAGATTAAAATATTCGAATTCGCAAAAGAATCTTAATTCAAAGTATTATTATGCCGTGTCAATGTCAGAAGATGATAGGTACTAAGATGAAGTAATTTATTTAATAATAAATTTATTCGTGAATTGTAGTAACGAGTTAATTTGAATTTCAAAATTTGTGATCTGTAATTTTGACATTAGAAAATATACTTTTCTGCAAAACGGATTATTTCATGTTTTAATGAAAATGTTCTTGGTAAAACCAATTTAAAATAGGAATTTAAAACGTCTCGTTCTCTTTTTGTTTGAAAAGACATTTTCATCATAAAAATTCTCTCTTACATAACTGTGTGATATTTCGATATAAAGTTTCATGTAAAAAGATATTAAAAATATTATATTAAATGTTGAAATTATTTACATATGAGACATTCAAATTAGTTAAATAATATTTTTATTGAAGATATAATAAGATTTTAAATTTTCCATTTGTTTGTTATAATAATTGAAAGCTCATTTTAAGAAAATCTGTTATGTACATTTTTTTATATTAATTTTAATATTAATTTCCATAAGGAACTCTTTAAAAAAGGAAAGTTGAATCTCTTTTGAATTTTTACCTGATTTTTAAAATCTCGATAAGCGTGAAAAGTAGAGTTTTGAGAGTAAGTCGTGGGTATTCATTCTTTAAAACAGTTATACGGACAATGTGGTCGCAATAAATGCGCAGTAGAAGTAATCCGTGCAGAGTCAGACATATAAAAATCATAAAATAATAGTAGTTGATATAGCATTCTTAATACAAAAATCAATTTTCGAAAATAATATTTATTATTTTTATATTAATTGCATATCCCTGCCTAATATAAATACATATATAAATAATTTGTAGATAAATGTAAAAGGATGTAGAAAAAAGAAATTCTTTTGAATATCTGTAAAAAAAATTATAAATATAAGAAAATATTTTTTAAAATGGAAATCAATTAAATAAAAAAATCAAGTCAATAACCAAATCTTTCTTATTCTTTTGCAGCTGCAGCAACTTTTGAAGAATTATTCGCCTTGGGGTAAACCAGGTGGTGGTGCTCCTTGTGCTGCGACTCTTAGAAAGAAAAACGTCCCTCTAGAACCTCTGGAACTATCAAAGTGTCACGATTTCGGTCAGGTAAAATTTTAAGGAATTTATCTATTATATACACGTACATTTAAATGATAAAATTTATTCGAAATTTTTATAAAAAAGAAAAAAAAATATTAAAACAGAACAAATAGATATTTTATATATATTTTATATATATAAGTTTCATTACATTTTATGCGAATTCAATTATTTCTAATCAGATAATCACGTTCTTTTTTTATCTGTTATATGATTCGCTACGTTGCTTTTTATTCATTATTTTTACATTTGCATTTTCGACCGATGGATTATAGATTTTTATCGATCGATATAAATTCACGATAATAATAATTATTTTTTATTAAAACTGTTATTTATTCAATAGTATTAAAATAAAAATCCATAAATCGATTTTATGTGAATTAATAATTAATTTCAATTTTAATTCGTGTTATTTAATCCTTCATTAATTAATTTTGATACATCAGATTAACAAATTTAATTAATTTCATTGATTCCTATTTCTTTATTAAATAATTTAATATTTCTCTAAAATTTACTCTTAATTTATTAAAAATATGAATTAATGATTTCCAATCTGAAACTTTTATTTAATATAGTAGTTTTTGCAATATTAATAATTAATTTATTTTCAACTTTTACCAAACAAAATTATCACTTTGCTATTATAGTTTGATTATAAATAAATTTCGAATATCAAGATTACAAAGATTACACAATCTTCTATTTCAGCGAAAGTTAAAACTTATATTATATCGATGGAATTTTATTTTTTATTCACATACTTACTCACTTACATTCCAATATTCGTACATAATGTATTGCCTTACTTTTTAATTTCGTTTCTCCACGAATATTTTCCTCTGATTAAAAATTATTAGAATCACGTGCAAATAAAATCCACAAGTTGGTTTAATTTTTAATAAAAATGTACGCTCTTTTTATTTCAAACCAAGTGCTATTATTCAATGTCACACGAAATCTTGAATGAAATTTGTTTCATTTCCATGAAGTAACCGGTATATGTGACTCGTATCCGCCACCAAACCAAAAAAAAAAAAAAAAAGACCACGCGAGAAGGTAGGAACAGAAGGAGATCGCGAAATTCCGGGCACGAAAATCTGCAAATAATATTATTCCTCGACGTGACGTTATATACAAATATAAGTGGAAGGAAATGGGAAGGCTGGATCGAAAGTTGTTTGCAAAATTAGGATTCCTTTGTTCGAGGAGAAACAACGGCCAATTCGTGGCGAAGGATGTCGTTCTAATCCTTATTATCCTGCCACGAGAACCATTATCATCGTAAAGAACCGTTCACTTCTGCTTTCGGATAATAACCATGCAAACGTTTGCCTTCGATATGTTCCCAATGACGCAAGTAGACAACGTTCGTGATCGTGATTCGAGATCTAGTTCACAAAGATTATTTGCAATTCAAAGTTACGATAAAAATGATATATTGTGTGCGACTCTTCTGTCTCGCACAAAGATATAATCTTCGATTTACGTATTGCATATTTTGTTCATCTTTGATTTTTATTAGATAAGTTTAGCGAAGATTAAAATAATCGAGGATTTAAAATAATTGAGGCTTTGATAATTTTTCAGAGATGGATTTTTTTTTTTTTTTTAGAAAATTAATTTCTAAATTACGATAAATAAAGTATTAAAATGATGTAAAAATGAAAAAGAAAAAAGATGCTTTTACTACTAAATAGATAGTGATGGTGTGATAGTGGTGTGACGACAAGATATTGGGGGTTAATCACAGTATTCGTTGTCGCGGTTATGTTGATAAAATCCGGTGATATCGTCGTCATATCAGCGACGTTGTCTTTCATTAACATCTCAAGCTTGTACACGAACCCTCTTCGCCGTCCCGTTTATGACTTTGATCGCCTTTACATCGATATTCTTATGTGCTTGTTAACGAGCATCGAGAAGGTTTTTCCACGGATAATTTTCGATCATTAAGGTAATTCGCTTATTAGAATGTAGACGTGAAAGTTTCACTCGTGTATTTTGCATAAATTTAAATTAGATTTGTACAAATTGAGCATATCCATTGAGGAATCAACTGGAAACGGAATTATCCATTTTCTTTGCATTTTCTTTCATATTTAAAATTTGTTCCAGTTTTAAATCCTTCACTTTTCTAATTAATTAATTTTTTTTCTAAGAAAAAATACTTTGTACATTTTCTCGTATTAAAGGAACTAAAACATTCTTTTCGAGAAATGTTTATTTTTGTAAAGATTATAAAGAAGATGTGTTTGCAAAATTTTCAAAATTTCTATTTTTTATCTCCGTTTAGATAATCATTTTGCAATTTCACGAAATAATATCATAATGTTCGAGTTAGAATGAAAGAAATAAATTTCTCTCTCTCTCTCTCTCTTTCTGAAGAAATCTTATCCAGAATAATTATAACAAAGCAATGTTACAAACGTTTTAAAATAAATGGAATTTGATTCATGGATGGATACGTTCTGGAGAAATTCTTTAATGGGCTTTCCTTGTACGGTAAACGTGAAACGTGTTTTTTTTCTCGGCAATAACGTCGATAAAGAAAGAATGTCTACATGGTTAGGTGTTCTGCCCGTTTTCTGGACGTATCGCTCTCCGATCACGTAAAGTTGGAAACGTTTCTACCGGTATCCTAGCAAGAAAGTCAATTTCTCTTGCAGATACGGAAAACCTTTATATCGTGAGAATTTTCGAAGAAAATTCCAACGAAAAATTGGATGCAACGTCATCCCTTTGTTTCGGGAATTCGATGTTAGTCAAACTTTGAATCCGACCATCGAAGTTTTATCTCGAAAATTAGGTTCACACGAATAAAAAAATATAAAATATTGCGAACGAATCGATATAAATTCACGCGTACAAAATCGAATTTTCTTTTCAGAAACTAAAACGAACGAGAATAAGAAATGTTTCTTGCGATGCAATGGGAGGATAAATTCAACGCTTGAACATTCATCTATTCGAACAAGAAAAATCCTAATGATCCAAAATTTCTTTTCTTCTTCGTCGAAGTCGAGAATGATACGAATAAAGGCGGAAAATTTTCTAGCAATACGAGATAAATTGAACATTTGAAAAGGGGAGAAATGGCGACAAAGTCTCTCCAAAAGTAACGATGAGTGGTAAAAATAAAGCAGTCAGTGAGATAAATTCAACACTTGCGTGAATCAAAAGTACGAAAACAAAGTGGCAATCGAGTTGTTTCAAGTTTCTGTTAGCGTTCAAGTGATGAATTCGTCTCGAATATTAGGATACACCGGGTGGAATGATTTCAAGCACGTGCTTGAACACGGAACAGTCAACTCGTGAATGTAGGAAACGAAGCTTGGAAACTGCTTAATATGCTATGACGCCGTGTGCTTAGCTGGCACCGCTCTGGCCCTGGGGTCGACCTGGTCCGGGCGGAGTTCCTTGGAGGGATCCCAAGTTGCTGGGTGTGCGCTTCCTCGAATCCATGGTACGCATACTTCCTGATGCGTTAGGATCCGCGATCAGCTTGTTAGGAAGGCTTTCTTGTTCTCAAATTACTTGCTTGTCGAATTTTTCGATTTGTTTATTCGTATTCTAGAGAGATTCTAAAGTAGAACTAGAATTTGGAAGAGACAATTGCGCGTAAAGCGAGTTTATACTTGGCAAACAGATAGAATTGAATTTAATATAATAATAAATCTAAGAAGAGTTAAAATTTTAAGATTTATTTTATAGGATTTTAATGATATTTAATAAGCTATAATGATTACTTTCTATTTATAAGATATAGATATAAAGAAAATTATATAAAGAATTATAGACAATTCTTATAGTTCAATTTCCTCCTCTTATTTTTATCGTGATCGATAAAAATAAAGTTTGGTTTACTCGAAGCTTCAATAGAATTTTTTCCAAAAGAAAGAAAGAACATGTTCGCAATTTACCAAAGAAATTAATTAACTCCCGACAAACAATATTATAAATTACGTGTCAATTTACGTGAAAATTATGTTCAATTCAAATTCTGGTTATTCTTTCGTATCTCCCTATAATACGTTTACAACATGTTTATATTATTTAGGAGATCGCTTAAACATGTCGCCTCTCACCAATTCACCAAGTCTCTCGCCTGCCTAAACTTTTTCAGATCGATTGGACCGTTCTTCACGGCTTTGTACATAAACGCATCGAAACGTCGCCGGAAATTCAACTCTTCACAGGTCAACGTGTAATTTCAACGTGTATATATATATATATATATATATATAGTACTCGTAGCTATGATCGACATTCGCCTTTGCTTTTTAGCATCCGGGATGCATGACCCGGATTAACAGAGGTTAATCGTCCGAGTGAGTCCTGAAAACTGTAATTTAATCAAATTCCCGGCGATCTTTTCATCTTTGACCCGCGCCTTCAACGGACACGCAGGTTAAATCTTCAATTCGTAGAACGCAACGACGCGTATCGTTCCAGATTTTTTCCCTTGGACGGAATATATCATCGTACACGTTGGTGTAAACAACGTTTGAAGTGGAAATTAGCGTTTATATTAACGCGCTTTCGAGGAAACCGTGGTCGAGTTTCCGTGGAGACCTGGCGCCAAACCGAAGGGGTCCTTTCCTTTGGTTTTCTCTCCAAAACTCTTAATTTTTAATCAACGTACACATCGTTGAAACGGAGGAAATACGTAACCATGCCACTGCATGATAAACAAGCAACAATTCTAAAATTTAAACAGAAATTTGATTCTGTAAAACCGTCTTGCTTTTTCTTCTTTCCCCTCCTCGTCCCTCGAAGATTTTTCAAACGTCGAATCTTTGCTTCGTCCCAGATCATCCTTGTTATCTCTTTCTCTTCCTCACCGATGCTCGAATCTGTTTCTAGATTTATGGAGGGTTTTACGTTTTTCCCCCATAATAAACCTCGCACAGTCTAACTAACCAGTTAAGTGGAATGATGTTGATGAATGGACGAAGCAACGAACGTTAAGTTGCGTCTGGCCAAGCGATTACTGACTATCCGATGATAGATTTCTCTCGTCAACTTTATTGCTTCCCCTTCTCGTTATTTACCCTTTGATTTATCCTCTTTTCGTCCTTTCTCCTTCGCCCGTGTCCTCGATTTTAGGTATTTGCTTTTAATCAAGTTCTCAGCCGCGAAACTTCCATATTTTTCTTTTTCGACCCCGATATCGAAAACGTGATTGAACAAGATCAATATCGATATATCTACCGATTTCAATTTCAGTTTCATCGATTTTTAACGCGGACGACAAACTGTTTAACTGCTCCTTCGATCTCTACATTAAGTAATTCGATTATGAGTTATTAGATTTCGCCAATTTTTCCCCTCTCCATAATGTATAAATTATATATAATTTTACCACCAGGAAACTTTATCCTCTCGGATCAATTGTATCGCCTCGAGGGAACGGCGTCGCTAAAAATCAACAATCCGTGAGTAACGAAATTTCGAAAAAAAGCTGGCATAAAAGTAGAGAAATCGTCGCGAGATTACGCATAAAATTTAGAAACAAATGGCACCGTCGACGTACAGAGCCCACAGCCTTCCCTTAGATCCTGGAAAGAAACGAAGTCGAAGCAAACGTCCGCGACGTGAATACGAATGAATATCCTCGCCAGACCGAGCTCGATTCCATTTGCACCGCGCAAGTTGCATCAGTTGCAGCTTCGAGTTTTACCGCTTTCAATCGTTTCAGGGATGGACGAGCGATTCGACGATCGAGAGGTTACACAGAAGGAGCGTTAATCCTTTACCGGTCACGGACGTGAACAAGTTCCTCGACGATCAGCCAGGTAAATCGGTGGAAATTGGCCGCGCGTCGACGCGATGAATATCCGGTTTCTCAGCTCGGTTCCGTTCCCCTAGGTGTCGCCACGGGTATGCAACTGGCGAAGAGCTATTCGAAAAATCCTTACAACGAGGAGGTTCAAGTGTACGAATTGACCGGGGGCGTGGAATTGGTGCCGCTTTTAACCAGCAGGCGTTGCTGCTCGCGATCGAAGGGTGCTCGTCACATTGCCACCGACGCCACTCGACCTGGATACACAATAGACTCGTACGTATTATCGTGAAGTTCTTCAAGTTGTTTTCAACAATTACTTTTTGCATAAATTCGTTTGCGTAAATGATTTTTGGTTCTCTTTCTTTGGTGCTGAAAGTATTATTAGAGTGAGATATCTTCTTGGATGAAATATTTTTAAACTCGAAATTCTTTTACTTTGTTTGACGGAAAATTAGACAGAAATATATTGGCAGATTTTATTCCATATGATGACAATGGATCCATAATTGATAATAATATCGAATTTATAGTTCCAAGCTCTTCTTTTTTCTTTCTTCAAAAATACAATTATATTCCTTGATATTCCATAAAATTACGATTGTTATAATCTCTATTCGATTTAACTCTATCATTGTTAAAAAATCAAAACTTCTTGTATCTCCATCCATCCTGTTCCCTATAAAATTACGATTGTTACAGTCTCTATTCGATTTAACTCTATCATTGTTAAAAAATCTCAAAATCTCTCGTACCTGTTCCCCATCCTTTCGCAAGCTTTTTCACTTCTATTCCAATAAAGCTAACCCCTTTTGTAGAATTACTTAGATTTTGTAGATTCCATTTGGAATTCGGATTGACCCTTCCCTCGACCCTTGCTCGTGTACAATCTTGACGTGTCGAAAGGCGACACCATATCAAAATGCGACGAGGCATGAGCCTACAATGCAAGTCTGGTTAGCGTTGTTACGCTACTCGAGGGATGTAACTACATTACAGGTAATCAACTCATTGACCCGAACTCTCTCTGGCCCTCGACAACTTCAGCTGCTCCGCAGCATCCTACCGAATGTTTGTCAACGTTGCAATCTGTCGCTTCGTATCGCTCGTCAACAGTTTTCCGCTTGCAGTATCTTCGTAAGTTTCTCTTCCCGCTTTGGAAAGCGGTAATTACACGGTGAAAAATCGGCGATGACGGCTGCCACACCGAGCATTGTCCTCACCTTTCGGGATACCACTTTCCCTTCTCTCGTCTTCGAGATCTTTTTTTTAAAATTACGAAACGAATCAGCGCGGAGAGGAGAAGGACGATCATTCGAGGACAATTCGAGCCGAGATTGTTGTCTTTCCAGAATTTTAATACATCTTGGAGAATTAATGAGGGTAGTTGATAATTGGAATTTTTCATCTTTCAACTTTGGAAATTTCCTTCCAATCCTTCTATATCTCGATCTTCATTCGAATCGACCAAGTTATTATTAGATTCGTTGAATTATTTAAGATTCATTAATATTAAAGGGAAGAGAGAGACATTTCGACATTTTGAATTTCGAATTCTATTGATCGTTGTTTCCGATAAAATAAATATGTAACTTTCTGTAACTTTTCGTTCCCTATTTTCAGTTTCGTGTAAAATTTTAAAAATGTATTAGTTTGGTTTCGTGTTAATTAATTTCGAGTTCTCATTACTAATAATGGAGAGCGCAAGGAATATTGTTTTATCGTGACGTCGTTATACCGATTACAGAGGGGGAACGCCGAGAGACTAATGTATAACAAGACACTTTGATAGCGTTTAATGGAATTTTGTATGAAGCAGCCGTCAGGGATGTTACGTTGTTTATAATACGGTTGGACGTCAGCGGAACACTGCGGCAATTAATCATCGTTGATTATCGACTGCTTTATGGAATAAACGAAAACAGGATCGAGGCCATGTATATCTCGTTACATGAATTTGGAATGGGTAGATCTTTATAAATAATCGATTTTCATTCTTTCCCTCTCCTTCTGCGAAAATAACGAGGAGGGGAATGTGTAAAGATAAGAACGAATTCTAAAGAGGCGGAGATGTGTTTCTAATTCTTTTTTCCCTTGTGTGTTTTTTCAACGAAGGGATCCTCTTGAAAAAATATTGTTGGCGAAAGAAAAGGCGTTGGAACAACGCGTTGCTCCTATTCTCGCACCACATTCTTGTTAATCCGATGATTAAAAATTTGATCCCCGTGAAAAGAGCCATCGAGCATTCCAACACTTTCTCCTCTGGTTCTTTTACATTCTTATTGAAAAGAAATAAGGTTAAGGTAAGATTTGAACAAAAGCATACCTCTAAAATAACGCGAGATCCTTTCCACTTGATGATTCTATTTTATTTTCTTCTGATTAATTATTCGCTCTTGCGTGTCGATTGCAGAGTGATCGATGCAGAGTTCCATGATGATATTCCTCAACAACTCGAATATAGAACTTTAGATATTCTTGTTTTGTATAAAAGTTTATATCGATTCGTGCTCGATTCCCTTATGAAATATTAGAAAGAGCGAAAGACAAACGGAAAGGAAGAAGAATTTTATTTGTATAATGTCTTCCATCTATTAAAGAGCAAATACCTTACAGCAGATTACCGTCCGACAAGTCGTGATGTAGGTGTCTCACAATATAATACCACGCTTATCTTATTTGTTTGGAAGACTTAAATCTGTCGAGACAGAATTACAAGGAATTATTTCAAATGCACGTCTGGATCTTTGAAGATAACTTTGAATAGATTTTTATAATATTTCTTTAACGTTTCGGATCTTCCCGTTTTATAATTATTAATTCTAAAAAAAAAATTAAACTATCATTAATTTCAATTCTTGAAATTATTTTTTTCAATTAAATAATTTTGGGAAAGTTATACTTGTAAAGATGATTTTTTTTATTTATTTATCTTCATCCATGGGCACATTGGAATATTTTACCATTCGTCATTTGCTATTATAATGAAAAAGGATTGGATGATTCGAAGAAAACTGAGAAGTAGCATAATTTCCTTCCTCTTTATTCCTTGAATACGAGAAGCGGAGGTGTTTCGTTAAATTTTTTTCACGAATTTTATTTCCTCACGAGGGAACATTGATAAAAGATATACGAAACTACTAGGATAATATTCTCGTAAAAAGCGAAATACGGTTCAGAAACAATATTGCAATAGTTCTCCGAGTACCATAGAAGTTTGTATTGCGGTGGGTTAGTCTCTCGTAAGTGGAAGCTTGGTAACAAGTAGTTGGTGTTTGCTTCGTATATTATTGTCGTAAAAAAAAAAAAAAAAAAAAAAAA
>NW_006263502.1:1249722-1251240 GCF_000469605.1 Apis dorsata
TTTTCTTGCTTCTTACGTCTCGCTTAACATGTTTTCACGTGATATTTGCCAACTTTCTAAACGCAATGGGTCGATGAAACTTTTATAGATTCACGACAAATTTATCGGAAAAATTGAGAAGAGTCTTTCTTTATTCGAAGAGAGTTACTTTCGGTTTATACAACAGTTTTATTTTGTCGTCGAAGCATTATTTTTCCTTTCTTTTAGAATTATTTTTCATTTTTTTTTTTTATACTTTTTTGTTTTACTTCTTTTCTGCATCATTTTTGGCGAATTAATTTTCGAGATCGGAAAAAAAATTATTTTCTTTGACTATGTATCTTGTAAATATAATCGATGTTTTTTTTTTTATCTATTTTTCTTTTAAACCTAACGTAATTTAAGGTAATTTTTACAACCAAATTTTAGCAACAAATCTTTTCATTCTGTAAAAAAAAATTCATTTATTTATTTTTTCATATACGTATCATAATCAATGTTGTTTAAACTGGTAAAATTTAAATTTATTATCGAAATGTTTATACGAACGATCATTATCCAATGAAAGCTTTAATAAAACAAACCGCAATTTGATCGATGCCCGCGTTACACGCGATTGTATTATCGTAGCTGTTTTTGAGCGATCGTTTGACGATTGTTTTTAATTGGACGTTTGAGAAAAGAAAAAGAATTCTCTTTCGATATCTCATGCGAATCTCTTTCGAATATAAATAATTATCGTATCTGAAACATGATATTTATTACGTGGTTCGCAATACAGTTTGCGAAGTTGCGATTTGTCGCATTATGGAAACGATTTCGAGTCGCAAAATAACGAAGACACTTTCGATGTCGGATCTTTTATATTTTGGACCGATTATTGAGTCCAATGTATTCAGAAACCGAAGTGATGTGCGTTAAATGGCATAAAAATTTGTGAAGTTCATTTAAGATGATTTTGTCGGTGCAGCTTGCGAACGTTAGAAGTTGGAAATCGCGAGTACATCGCTGAACTCTGTGATCAAATGCGGCGAAAAGAGGAGAAGGCATTGGTAAGTGTACAATATATGTGCTATATATAATATTTTTAACATAAAGAAAAATACAAAAAAATAATTTATGTGCATATTTATGTATTACGAATTGTGTGTTCACTCGTATTCCTATTTATTAAAGGAAATTCTAATTTTTGAGAGTAATTTTTTCATTGATTCTTTTTTAGAGAGAAAAGATTGTCTTTCGAATTTTAATAATCGAAAAATTAGATGACAAATTAATAGAAACTTAATACTTAACAAATATCGATTCAGTGTATCAAATTTTGAAAATCGCGAATAGTCCTAATTTTTCAATCGAAGATTACAAATATAATAATAATAATAATAATATTACTTTAAATCACAATTACATTTACGGTATCCAAATTAATCAATTTTCATCTTGCACGCTTTCCGCTCTAATAAATTGCAAACACAGAAATTAATTACGCTCAAAAATGAAATAGCATCGAATCAAAAAAAAAAAAAAAAAAAAAAAAAA
>NW_006263502.1:1251454-1255249 GCF_000469605.1 Apis dorsata
TTAGCTGATTCGAAATTTTAATACGAGCTAGATACACCAATTTTTATTTCATCGCCTCAATCACTTAGTGTAATTGTCCACGCGAATTCCGATCAATTCGGTGATCTCTTGGTAATTAATTCTCTAATAATCTTGCGCGCGCTTATGTGTGGTGAAAATGGTGAAAATTTCGTTTTCACAGGAGGAGCGAAGGATGGAGCAGGAAAGTTGTCGGAGACACTTCGATACCTGGAGAAAGTTGTGGGGCCGACCGGGTCACGGAGCGCCCATAGATCACGCCCATCGTAACAATCTCTACAACATTCTCTACCGTCCGGCCATCTATTGAATTTCCTCACTCGCACTCGGAAAATCAGAACTGAATTTCCCACTTTCTTCCCGCGCGATCGAGCAACTTGGGAGAAATCTCTTTACGTTGGGAAAAAGAATTGTTACAGGGCGGACAACTAGCTATAAAAGATAATACTAGTAGTTTCTCGGGTCTACAATGGGGCGATAGAACGAGATAGGGACTGCAGTTTCTCCCTTTGGGTGAATGGATTTATCCAAGGAGGGATGAAATTTACCGTGTATTATTGTTAATATTCGTCTCGTGGCGGTGGATAGATAAGTGACAGGATCGTTACAATTGAAGTTGTTCAGGATGAAAGAAGTAGAGGAGGGGTAATGTGTAGATAATGATGTGAAGTAGTGTGCAAATTAAATTCATTAAATTTTAATAATTGAAATTCTATAGACATGATTAAAATTATGCCAATTTTCGAGAAACTAAAAAAATAGAGTATTTGAATATTTTATGTTTATTAGATATACTGTTATAATTTTTTAATCGATAATATATATGTATATAGTTCGAATTAGGTGATAGAATTATATTAGAAATGAATTAAATGATTCGTAATGAGTACAACTCTTTAACAATTTTTCCTTTTTTATTATTCTCGTTCGATTTTTATTATTCATTATACATAATTTTTGTTCAAATTATGGATCTTTGAATCTCATTTGATTGGAAGAGAATCGTTTATTTTTCTAATACATTCAAACTATACGATATTATTTAAGTAAAAAGAATGCATCACGTAGAAGAAGAATATCTGTATATAATACCAATTCATCACGAGTCCTGTCTGAAGGGACGATAAGAGTTTGAAGGATGATTTCGTCTATCCACAGAAATATGGGGAGAGAAATCAGTAGTACGAATGGCTTTCACGTGGTAATACACGTCGAATCGAGTGAGGGAACGCGTCGGGTGAGGTATTAAATTTCATGAAAGCCTATCAAGGGTGCGAGGTGATGTTTGATAAAGTAGAGGCGCGCTACGATTGACCAGACCTCAAAGGAGTAATCTCGAGAGAACGTGGCTACCCTTGGAGATCGATGATTTTTAAATTTCATTTCAACACCAAAGAACGTGAATTTGAATATGCTTGTATGTGAGCTTCCCTCGCGCGTTTCTCTCGACTTATATAGAAAATAATCAAAAGAAAAGTGGAACCATCGATACACAGTTATCCTTAAAATCTTTATTGGTTACTTCGGTTCACGGACGCGTATCAAAGAGCGAGCGAACACCAACAGGCGAGCGTGGAGAGAGAAAAGTTGGGGGAGGAGGAAAGGAAAGGGGAGGGAGGGGACGAAAAACAGTTTGCAATATCGCATGCCATGCTAAGTGGGGCGAAGCGACTGTGCGTTTGAACACGGTATTCAAACATCTGCAGTATTTCATAATATGTATTTCAAGGAGACAAGTTACGAATTGAAAGTTCGGCATCAAATACCGTCGTTATTCGAGCCGCGTTGAAATTCAATGGAATTGCGTTTAAAGGAACGAATGCGAGATATATCTTACAAATTTCGTTCGTTTCCCTTTCAGGGAGAAAAGACGAGAAGTAATACCGCGTAAAGTGTTCCTTTCAAATATATCCTGCCAATTTTTTCCTCGTTTCCTCTTTCGAATACTTCTTTACACTTCTTGATCTACCGTGCAAATCGGATTCTGTCAACGCAATCGTCTCGATTATTTTCATCGTTGAGAAATAATATTTATCGTTAAAAGTTTTTTAAAAATATAATCTCTGTTTGGAATTTTCCTCGAGTTTCATTAATAATTGAAAACAATCGAGACAATACGACAATTAATTCGTAATACCGTGAAATTATTTTCTATTTGAAAATTGCCATTAATATAAAAAGCACCAATCCAATAAATATAATATAACAGATCGATAAATCTGTTCGTTTATGAATAAAACCAAGTCTTTCTTAATGTCGAAATAAAAGTGGATACATCTAATTACTTATAAAACATTAAATGGAACTTTTCCTAACAAACGTTCTCACAATTATGCTGATTAAATTAAAAGATGAGAAATTGCGACCCCCTTCCCCCTCCCCCAATAGACATCTTCAATTCAATTCGGTTGTTGGTCCCGGCTCAGGCCGCCGCCGGTACAATTTGTATTTCTAAACGCGCACCTTTGTTCCGCGGTAGGGAACGGAGAACGCTAGTTTCATCCTTTCCAGGGATGCTTCTCCTCCCCCTCCTCCCCCTGAAAAGCCACGGAATCCAACGCTGTCGCGCATCTCTCCGGTTACGATCCCTACGTCCGAGCCGCAGCCACCGCTGTGCCGAAACCTACCACTTCCACCAACGCTTCCACCATTGTCCGACTATTGTATTCCGTTACCACTGTGTGTCCGTTCGTTTGTATAAGAGTGATTCATTTTCCGCGAAATATCAGTTCCTGCGCCGCATGAATTGCAACTCGCACGGCCGCGTCGTGTAAAACGCCCTTCCCCTCCTCCACCCGCTGTGTTTCGACCCTTCTCCACCCATTCTTCCCTATCGTTTATTCATTTCTGTCTCTTTCGTAGCGCGCATTGTAGCGAAATTGGGTCGGTCGCTTTGGATCCCATGCTTGAAATGAGATACGTGACACGGTGGTCTCGGTGTGTCTCGGTGAAAATTGGTCATCGCTATCTCTCGTGTTCTGTTTTATATGTATATCTATATATATATATGTATATATTTTTTTTCATAGGGTTTTTTCTTTTCTTTGTTTCCCTCCAGTTTCGCGTCTTTTCCTCTCTCCTCTTTTCGCTCCCGTTGTTTGACGCTTATTTAGAGAGCGACGCGGAATAGAAAAACATCGGCTCTTCCTTCCGGTTAACTGTTTGTGGAAGAGTCTTTAATTTCCGGCTGCGCTTTCGAGAAGGGACGAATCGCGACCTCGAATCGCATATCCGAACTGAGTTTGGTATTTTATTCTTAAACAGAGCTAGAAATAATCCGCGCGCAATTTTATTTTTACGAAAGCAATCGCTTCTATGAAATAAATATCGCGAATTCTCGTTTATTTGTTTGAATTATTTGAATACACGTTATAAAATTTTTACAAGCTTGAAACTTACACGGATTTGACATATCCGTGTATGTTACATTTTATATCAAAATGTGATATGATTAAATGCAAATAATAATATTATATATAATATATAATCATTGAAATTAATATTATTTGTAATTTTTTTTAATAATAATTACACAGGAGAGGAGTAATTTTACGATACCTTTTTATCCTCGTATTTTTAAGATTTTTTTAAAATATATTAAAATAACATTTCTCTTTATCGATAAATGATATTCAGATTATTAAATAATCTTTTTCTTTTAATTTTTTTTTTTAATCACAGGTAAAATATGGCGAATGGAGGAAATAATTTAGCAGTTCCACTGCTTCTTGCTCATCCTAGAAAGACCATTATTTTTTTTTTTTTTTTTTTTTTTTT
>NW_006263502.1:1255459-1261901 GCF_000469605.1 Apis dorsata
ATCAGTTTGATCGTGAATGCGACATCGATAACAAGTTGACAGTTTCGCGTATACGTTCGAATACACGCGCGTATATATATATTTCATTCATTCGGTCTCACGTATAACGATCTCCATAAAAGATATTTCAGTGTGTGGTATATGGTGTTTACGCGTGTGCGTGTTTGTGTTTATGTGTGCGTGCATTTTGTGCGTGTGCTTTTTTATTTTTTTCCAAATACAAAGCATATTTTAGATCAAGAAGATTTTTCGAGCAAGCTGTGTCAACGGTCGCAGTGATACAACTCAACGAATGGTGAGTCATACCGCTTTTTATTATTCTTTTTATTTATTCTTTGATACGTATTTATTTCCTTTCGTAAGTCATTGGATATTTTCTTAAGCATAAATTTACATTAATGAATTTACATTTTCAATATCATAATTATAAATTTCTAAAAATTTCTTTAACATCTTTTTCATAATAATTATTTTTCCTTCCTTTTAATTATCGTATAATCTCTATTTGAAATTCGAAAGAATGAAAGTATTTATAAATAATGTAATTTATTTTAAATTGAGGAAATTTTTTTAACGAACTATCGTGATATCGTTATTTGTTTCTTGATAAAAAAAAAATATATATATATATAAAGAAGAGTAATGAAACATAAACGGGACAATTTCCTCTCTACCTATCTTTTACTTTATTCATTCCATATCTTCCTTCCCTACGTTTCATTTACATTTTTCAATAATATCGTTCGTTTATTATTGTCCTTGCTTGGTATTTAACAGTTAAAAGTATATTTACATTCACAGGTAATTAAAACACGATACTCTCCCACCCCCCTCTTACAATACAAACGCTTAATTAATACCAATATCGTATCGCGTATAATAACAAATTATTTATTCATATGCTTATGAACATTGTCCAACGGCTTATGAACAGAAATGTACATATCATCGACAATCCGGTTCACGGTAAATTTGTCAACAATCGGATAAAGCCGAAAACGAAATTTTCGTTTTCGTGGCCGAAGCCGGGCGGATAATTTCGCCTCGGCCAAAGATACGTGACCGTGCAAGCGGAACGAAAAATTTCAGTGGCACGACGAGTCCCGATGATTAACAGCTCGCCCATAATAACGAGCGCTTTGGTCCTACTTAATTAGAGATCGAGTAATTTATGCGGCAGACGCGTATTCCACCGGCTCACCCGCTCAGACGCCTTCTTTCCTTCCTTTGTAGCAACGTTTCCACTTTCCCCCACTTTTTATTTTTCATCGTTAATTGTTCCGCGCCTTTAAAAGTACCGTAATAAATTTCCGTCTCATGAATTTCTCTCTCTCTCTCTCTCTCTACTTTTTCTCCATACCGATTAATTATCCTTCACCGTTTTATATACGCACAACTCGTTAAGATCAATGCTCGAGCGCGTGTTTCTTCGCAAGGATAAATAAAATAAACGGAAACGGGATCGACTGGCGATGCGTCACGCGATTTTATTCGATAAAAATCCATCCTTATGACCGTTGCCTCGATCGTTCACCTCGAAATAGCGGAAATGGCGTTTCACGCTGTGAAATTTATTAGTTTTACTGGGGGACCCATCCCTCTATCAGATAGGATTTTCGAGCAATATAAGCCATTATAAACAACAATGCTGTAAATTTTGATTTTATTGTCCAGTGGCCGGGGTGGAAAAAAATTACAGGTGTTAAATAAAGTTGAACTCGACTCTTATTGCTATGTCCACTCTTAGCCCGGAGAAGAACGATCTCGAAGAAAAGAGATTAGAAAAAATCTTTTTTTTCTGGAGAGAACCATCGTGTCGAAGGCATGGCCCCGAATTTCTAAATGGTGAAAAGAATAAAGAATCGCATCATTCCCCTCGCCTTTTCTGCCACTCTTCGAGGCAATGGGATCGATCCTCGGCCGCGATTCGAATCGTCGAAAACGGTTCCCCAAAGGGGGGAAGATAATTGATTTTACAAGTTTCGATTCGGGGGAAGCGTTTTCCATTCGTTTGTAAATCGTCCGCCTTCGAAGAACGAGAATAGATCGCGAAATCGCGAAACTTTGGACGTTTAGAGGAGTTATATCGATTCGACGAATCTGGAAACGTAAGGATATTTGATGGATAATATTTGCTCGTCGATTCTATCTATGATTCGAGGAGACGCGTAGGAAATCCATCCAGGGATGATTGATCGTTATTGTTGCTGAAAGATCACGGCTTTGATTAAATTCGAAAATCGAATGGGGAAGAATTGTTATAATAATGGCTGAATATTAAACGAATCAGTTTTGAATTAGAGTACAGCGAGATATAGGAATCGTCCTTTTTGAAATAAAATTATATTGCAAGGATTATTTATTTATTTTCTATCGGAGAAAATATTGAGAAGCATATTGATATCGTCGTTAAATTATTATTAACGAAACATTTAAATATTGTTACAGGGATAATAGATATAACATCAATCCAATTTGACAATTTGTGCTTCCTGATTTTTTAGTGTTAATTAAATCAATCAATATATCGTTTTCACGTATCGATAATTCGAGCGATTCGAATCAGAGATATCAAATACATATAAAACAGTGATCAATAAGTCTGAAGAGTCTCAATGACAGAATCAAGGAATAAATATAAAGGAAACCGTAACTTAATATTTTTTTCTCTTATAAATATATTCATGAATCAGTCAAATCCACGAATGAACAATCTGAAATAATCATCGTGAAAAAAATTCAAATTCACTTTTTAAAATTGAAGGATTAATATGAGAGAAGACATTGATTGATTGATCCAACTTTTTTTTTCCTCTCTCATAAATATTTTAACTTACCATTTTCATTCGCCTTTACTTTTCTATTTTCTATTTTCTATCAAACTTTGATATTTATTAATTAAATTATAAATCTATTAATTAAATTCTCTTAGACATTACGATAAATTTCAAATTTCCTCCCTATTCCTGAAAAAAGATATAAATTATTATCGGTGACAGAATCTTACATACCTCACACAGGATTAGAAAAGTTCTCGTTCGCGTCACGAATCACGCATGGTGAATTTAAATTTCGACACGAACTTGATTCTGATTCTCATCTTCGTCCATCGGTCTCACGTACGCCCATTTGTCTTCGTATCCATCGTTTCTGCCTCTACCATTTTTATCGAGTTTGCAACACGAATTCAAGTGGATACGGACCACTCCAAGGATATTGTTCGATTGAATTTTAGACCGCGTCATCGTATTCGTTCGTCGTTCGCTGGTAATTCGATTAATTCTTTTTTCGATGAAATTGAAGAAAATTTTGTACACCTCTCATTTACATTATCTATCGTGTATCTGTCGTAATCTGTGGATTTACAAATTTATGATTATTCCCAGATATTTTTCTCTTAAATAACAATTGAATTCAATTCAATTAATGTAATAATGATTCGTGTGAAAGGAATTACTAGAATTTATTTCAATTAATTATTTATGGATGAATGAATAAAATGAATAGAATTTGAACTTGGACAAATAACGTTCATTCTGATACTCTTACATTCGATAAGAATTTCTCTTTGATTATAGATTGAAAATTGAATTAATTTTTAGAATTAATAGAGGATCAAAATGAAAGCAAAGAATTTATATCCACTTAAAATTTTTAATTTAGACAAGAAAGTTAACAGACAATTATCATAATTCGTATTAGAATAGAGTACATTAAAATTTCTCACTCTATTTTAGATTCTAAATTGGATAAAATTTGTTACCAAAAGGAATGGCCATTATGCAAATAGTGTAGTGTATTAATCACAATGAACGAGCATATCTTCCAATAAATCTTTCTAATTAAAAAAAAAAAAAGAGAAAATAAAAACATACAATACAGAATTTCATCCCCGATGTTTCTTTTCCTGTTTGCTATTTCTTGTATCTAGTGCTTGAATCTTATGCGATCTTCCGACGTTGGCAATTCAAACAGAGGCGCATACGGAACAAAAGATCGTTGACAAACAAACTTGCTCAAAGCTGCACGAATTCCAATAATTCTTAGCATATAAAAGGATTGAATCGGTTCGATATCGACAGATTTCAAAATCTGAAAGAACAAATCGCACAAGATCAGAATTAAGAATTAAAATTGCAACATCAGGATTGATCTTTAGAATTAAAATTCGATAATTCTTGATTAAGTAAGGTATTACTGTTAACTTGGAGACGAGAAGCGAATGGAATATATATATATATATTTCGAACGAGAAAATTGGACGGTAATTGGACGGTATAATGATGGAGGGGAAAGAATGGCGTTACAGGAATTTCATCGAGAAAAACATTTTGTTATTGAAGCAACGCCATGGAAAATACTCGCACGATATTACCAAAAGTTACATCGGGCTCGAGTTATTCGCGGCATTCCGTGGCAAAGTGGTATGTTCCCCGATTAATTTATCCGACTGAGCTCGAATTACACCGTTACATCGAGAAAATTTGTAGAGAGAAACAAACATTGGTTCGAGGCAACGATATATATACATTTTCTACAAATTTTTAAAGAAACCAAAGAAGAGGAATATTCCAAAATAGGATAATATTTTTCCAAAATATATATTTTAAATTTATGTATTATAGTATTCGATTTTTTTTTAAGTTAGTGAATAGTTTATTTGAATTTTTGAAAATCGGAGAAAGCAATGATTACTCTCAGAGTCATTGTTACAATTTTCCTGAAAATGAATGGAGAATAATTTTCATTCTCAATCCATTATATCTATTCGAGAAAAATATTTTCAAACTCTTTAGGAGTTTTAGCATTTTTTCAAATGAATTCGCTTTCCCTAATTCTTTTCGGTGGCGGTAATTTATTCAAGTGAATGGAAAATTCAAAAGGATGAATGACTTTTAGAAGAGGGACGAAAGTTTAAAAATATTTAAAAGAATTTTTTTATTTTCAAAGATACTTTTGAAAATGAAATCCTCTTTCGTTCTTCGATGCACTTGAATTTTCATCGTATCGTGAAATTTACTGGAAAAATCTTATTGCCATATTTTACGCGTACGAATAAAATGTTTTATCGAAACAAGAATATAAAATGAAAAGTTCCGTGAAAACAAAGAAAATGATTGTTGCTCGATTTAAATGATTTCTGTTTCAATTGAACAATATTATTAATAATTCGTATAAACGTATTTTCATGTTGCGAAGAAGAATCACAGAGGGTTTATTAAAGGATTAAGAGGATTGGCACTTTCAAAATGCAATGATATTTTTATATTCTACATCCTATTTACTTGCTACATCAATCCAACCCTTTTATATTGGAAAAGTGTGATATTTTCGTTCTGAGAGCTAATATTTTAAAAAATTATAAAATGAATTCATCAAAAAGTGTACACGCATTAGCCAACAGCTATATAATTCACTTTATTTTTATTAATCCAGATTTTTTCTCAATTTTTTAAAATTTTTTGCTGGATTATTTCAATACGTGCCAATTGACTTTTGACTAGTGTTTAAAGAAATATTAAACGAATGTGACATCTTTATTTAGAAAATCACAAATCGATCCTTCTGTCGTATTTTTTTCTAAAACTTATTTTAATTTCTTTATATTTTGAAAAAAATCTAAAAAAAATCGTCTCTAATTTAATGTACAATGATCGTTAGGTGAAATGTTTTAAACTTTTTTCGATAAAATTAAAAATTCATTTTGCAGAAATTTAATAATGAAATTTTCAGCGATTCCAACAATTGTCTATGAAGGTTTAATTTAGAAATTCTATTTATGATGCTTCGTATTATTCTAAAAAATTATCCATGTAAAATAGTATAAAAATTTCTTCAATCACGAAACATGGAAATTATTGTTTTTATTGTATTTCATTTACTGAAATTCGTAGAAACAATGCGCATAAATTTTCCTTAAATTAAGATACTGAATGAGAGAAGGAGTAAAATTTTATATTAATCGGATCCCGTCATTGTTATCGTAAATTCCATTCTCGTTAAACTCATCGTCTCGTTAAACCATTAGAAAATCAAGTTTTTAATATTCTTGTAAACGTTTCATTATTCCGGATAATGGCTTAATTGTGAATGCGAAATGTAGAATTCTTTTCACTCGAGAATTTCAATTCGATGGATCCATTTAATTTTGTTCTACTGTCAATTGTTAGAAAAAGAATATCATAAATCGTGCGAATATAACGAATATTAAAGAGATTTACGGGACAAATTTTAAATTGTACGCTATCATAAATGATTTTATCACGCGAATATAAATTTATAAATAATTTTTAGAAAGCGCAGCGGAAAAATTGATTCGAAAAATAAATTTATCATTTAGGATACGACATCATCCTTAATTCCATCTATAGATAACTCTTCCATTGAATTAAATTATGAAAAAAAAATATTTTAAAGAACAAACTAATTTTAAACAAATTAC
>NW_006263502.1:1262518-1268531 GCF_000469605.1 Apis dorsata
ATAAAAGTGACACACGATATGACTCGTCCTTTTTTACGCTGGATTTTCAGCTGGAATAATTCGTTGATAATGAGAGGTCGCCGCGGGTTTTATTTCGTTTAATTTCCTCTCGGGGATAATATCTTTGGCGACGCGCATAATCAGTATATCGGTCGTAATGGCCAACTAAATATTATCCCCGGGGTAAAATATTTCACTGGAATTGTTTTTAATATAAACATCGTTAACTCTTTGCATCGTCGAATAGGGAATTGCGTTTCTGCTTTGCTTGTTTTTTCCTCCCACTCTTTCGTTTTGATTTTCCTTTTCCTTTTTTACTTCTTCCTTTTTTTTTTTTTTTTTACTTAATAAAGCACAAGCAATAAACACATTCGTGTTACATTTAATTTGCAAACTAATTTATCAAAAAATTTTCAAATGAATTTTATAAATCTATACGGCATCGTTATTTTTCATTTAGAATATTTTTAGACTCGTGTTTAACGTGATATTTCAGTACAGTTGAAACGAAATCAAAATATTCGGAATCGGTTCTGAAAGAAATTAGGAGAGCGATTGGGAAAGGATTAATATTTGATTGTACGATCTATCGTTTGAATTATACGTGTATTGTTTCAAATATTAAATTTGACATTAATGTAAATCGCTATTTAATCATTAAAATTTACGGATTTATTTACCGTCGATCGTTTATAATAATACACGGACAATGTAGGCATTGTTAGTCTTCAACAATACATATGATTGTTTCCACTTCAATCGGAATTTAATTGAAAATACAATCATTAATTATCGTTTAATTGTTTCACGTGAAAGCATGTTATAATTGCTATACGAAATGACGTTTTGGTATACATGAAACAATAAAATATGCTATATAAAATATTAATATATTCGTGCAACACTTTTCGAGCCTCGAGTATTCCAAACTTGATGTACAAAAATATCGATTAATGTCTTATTTATCAAGTTATAAGCAATTTAAATTCAATGTTAAATGAAGGAATAATATGCGAAAAAGACAAAAATAATCTTACTTTATTTCCATTTCATTTATTTCCAATCGAAATTTTACTTGCTGATAATTTATAAATAAATCTCAATCGATATCTCTGTATTTATTTATTTTAGTCTCTAGAATCGAATTTTCCAAAAGTGTATCACGAATATATCGATACTTTATACATTTATTAAATTTCAAAAGAAAACTCTATCGTTCTATCGAGTAAAATAAAACCGAATTTCGAAAAGAAATTCAACGATGCTTTTATAATATATCTAATCATAGTTTAATCAACATGTCGATTAGATGCAAAGAGGACATAGGTCAACTTCGACTTTGATATTCCATTTACGGATCGTGATTAAATAATGTAGATCAATTTAAATATTCTTTGATACATATCGTATTATAAATATTTGATATCCGATGGAATTTAATGAAAGATAAATATTTAGAAAGAAGAATTATTCACGTGTAAAACTGATTCGGAGAAGAGAGATACACTAAAATTAAAAATCGCGTATTAAATGAAATTATTTTATTCCAATAATTAAAATGAATTCTGGAAAACTCTATTTGATTATTTCGAAGATAAAATCGTGATAATTGTGATAAACAAATATAATCTGAAAGTTAATTAAAATAAATTATTAGGAAATCTTGATATCCAAATATAATTAAAAGTATAACAAAATATTAATTCATTCATTATTAATTAAATTCACTCTTCTTTTTTTTAAATATTTAATATTTAATCTTTTTAAATATTTGTAACGATAATACTAACTCTTCCACTAACGTATAAAGTATAACTTCATTAAATACGTGTTTGCAAATACTGATTGACATATTCTGTACATATTAAAACAACAGTGAAACAACGTTGATCCCCAACGAATATGTTGCCTCACCAAGATTAATATCTGACAGACGTTGAACTTATTAATTTCTGTCTTTCACAAAGCAAAATTGCAGGGTGAAATTGTACCTGAAATTTCACGGTTTTCGATGGAAAACATTCATCGCGATTTTATTGCCATCCAACGATCAATCGAAATTGCCGAGAGGCAAGGTTGAATGTTTTCATGCAACTGTCATGCATTCTTCCATTTCTTCCCCTATCTGTCAGATTTTCACAGGCCAATTTTTTCCCTCTCTCTATCCATCCATCTCTCTTCTTTCACAAGTGTACATGAGTTTTCATGATGAGAGATGTGCTGGCAAATTTTCGATCGTATTCGAGGCGAACAGTAGGCAAAAGTCGATTAAAATCTTTCAAAGGTTGAATTGTTTGCCTTGCGTTCACTTCGAATCCAATATCTCCGCTTTCAATACTTTTTCAGTCACTTGTAAAAATATGTTACCATGTTTAAATCGGTTGGATTTGAAAACCTATAATTTTATTCGAATCGAAAAAATCGAAATCGGAGAGAAAAGATAACGTACAAATTCCACGATGAAAGATAACCGCGAATTATTAGTTAATTAAACTGTGTAATTTATCGATTTGTTGTATGGAAGGAGATAGATCCAATCGTGTTACTATTACCGGAGTGCAAAACATTTTAAATTTAGAAAATGAAAAGCAAAAATTCAAATTTTTTAGATAGAATCCCTCCAAACAGTATTTTTCAGAAGAATTTTCCTTAATCATCCCATAGAATTTTTTGCAAAAGTGGATTCCAGATTACACAATTGTTATATATATATATTACAGCAATCTGCAATTGACCTAAAAAATACGAAAAACTGCACAACGATTAACTAATTCAAAGATAATATGAAAATCACGTACCATTTCAATGCTAAAAATACGAATGCTAAATCAGAATATTAAATCCTTCCCCTGAAGAATAGCAATCGTCTTGACTCTTTGGCTGCTAAAAATCCTTGATTTATTAATTTATTTAAAAAAATCTATTTTCTTCGATCGCACGATTACCAAACTTTTTTCTTACGAGAGCGAGCATCCATCTCTCTGACGAGATCCACGGATCTTGTCCAACGTGATCGACAACCGGATCTCGATTCGCCGAACACGCACCTCGGTTACGAAACGTGCATGTAACGCCGTTTCGAGAAACGCGGCATTCCCAACAAGGAATCCGTCTTACAGTGGAAGGGTAATTCCGTAGCTGGGGACTTAATCGCGGGAAAGCACGTGTTGCGACCGAGACAACATCTATCCGTGTTTCAAGGAGATGAGTTTCCATCACTCTCCTCCCCTCCTCTCATTTCGAGCGCGGAGGGGATGGATCATCGATCAAATTTAACGGAAAACAGAAGAAACTTTGAAATTTCCTTTGAAATTTCGAAACTCCAAAGATTTAGATTAATACGCTTAAGACGAGGTAAAAGATTGTTCAATCTGATGAATCTGATGTAGTAGTAGATTGTTTAAAGCTTGCTAATTAGAAAATTGTTGTTCCTAGGATATTATGAAAAGTTTTGAAACTTTTGAGAACGTTTTAATAAATCAATTTTAATAATCATTTTATAGATATAGAAATTTTGTACAACGAAATTCTTTTATTGGAAATTTTAAGTGAACTCTAGCTGAAATTATGGCCGAATTCTTATCTACTCAGTGTCGAACATCACTTCGATTGTACGAATACGTTACAAACGAAAACACGCTGTATAATCCGATATATGTGATTAGATCTATATTTATTCATCCATTGTCTTCGTGGATAAATGGAATTCTATTCTTCCAACGTGTATTTCGAATCTCTCTCTCTCTCTCTTTCTCAACTCGAAAGAATTGATGCTGATCTCGTAATTCCAATAATCGAGATTAAACGCGATATCTGGCCATAGTTTCGATACTTGCCCCGAGAAAAGCCACTCCCCGTTCCGTTCGGTTTTTAATGGATGAAGAGGATCGGGCAGAAGTGTGGAGTGCGAACTTGAAAAGCGAATAGGTTCCCCGATTCGAGGAAATTCGAGTGAAGATCATGATAAACGAGAGAAATACGTGATTTTAAGCGATCCTGGCCGCGGGGGCCACCGCGTAAACCGATCAAATTGGAAGAGTCGTTGGCCGTAATCGAGATTGCGAGAAAGAGAATTATGCCGAAACGAACGAGTAATATCGATCGATCGAAAGCGGGGACCGAGTTGGCGCAAAGAAGAGGACAATGCATTGTCTGTGAATTATTTTCGAAGAAAAAGTCGCAATTAAAAAACGAGCGACTTTATAGTTAATTAGACTTTAACTATAGTTAGATTTATAGTTTTGGGAAAAATGAAAGAGAATTGATTCAATCGACGACAGAGAATCGAACGACGGAAGAATAAGTTGAATAATTGTGGAGAATTTTTGAGAGATTTCTTCTTGATTCGATATCATATACGATATCATATACGTGTCGTTTCTTTTTGCATGTTACGTAAAGTGGAACTTCGTTTGTGTTTCGGGGGACAGGCAGACTCGTATAACTAGGTTATTTCTATAATAGAAGTCGATCCAATTTTCTCCACCAATTATGATTTTTCGTTCGATTAATAGGAGCTTATGATCGTACGAGAGAATTTCGTGGAAACGTTTTCTCCAATATTTGGATAATAGTGTATCCAAATTTGGAAGAAATTTTGCGAGCAAATGAATGAATTGTTCGTTTATTTATTTTTTTTCTTGCATCAAAAACATAAAATATATATTTCAAATTATATCTATTGTTAATTAAAATTAAAATTTATGTGAATGGAATAACGTTTGGTGATAATTCGAATAACAATAAAAATTTAGAATCCAGATAATTCTAATAAAATTTCGTTTGTATAAATTGTATCCATATATATATATATACACATGTACAAATAATATTTGTACAACAAAGTTTTAATGTATCAATTATCGTAATTTTGACACAGTGATTCCAAATTCAATTCTTTTTCTTTTTCGCGATATAAAGTGGCCAACAAATAGAGATTTGAAAATATTCTTTTTAAACCTAAAAATACAATGCGAATTAATAAATCTTCTCAAATTATAACGATACTAATTTCTCGTTTATATTGGCACAAAGATTCGAAATGCGTCTCCGTTACAAAAAAATTCGATTCAGTTGAACCGAATCAGTTGACGACGAAAAATACACAATTGAATTTAAAACGAGTTTTCCCACTGACAATCTCCTTCAGAGTGGTTCCACAATTAATTCGGCGAATGGCAGGTAATCTCTCATTTCACACGTGAGCATTTCTCTCGTAACGTAGTCTCGGTTTATTGTCTCACGCGGTGATTGTCTATTTTTTTTCTTTCTTTTTCTTTTTTTTTTTTTTCGAAAATACACGCGCGATGATTCAAGCAATTTCAATTTGCGCTTGAATGTGGCCGGTTGAAGAAACATTTCCTTGAAAGCAACTCCTTGTACTTTTACACGTATTTCTGTATCTTGTCGCGAAAGACACACCGTGTTTTTACACGTATCTACTCGTTTTTCTGTGCGATGCTTCTAAAGTGGATTCAAAGAGGGTTTTTTTTTTTTCTCCCCGGGACTGTTTCTCGATTCTTTTCTCTTCGAGACGCTTGAAGCCGTCTACTTGACAGAGCTTTTAAGCGAACATTTTAAGTAACAGTTGTATAAATAATCGAAACGAGTTTCGTGTTTTTTCTTTTTTTTCTTTTTCTTTTTCTTTTTTTTTTTTATATACAAAAATTACAAAGTTTGAATTAAAAATTTCGAAACGATGAATTCATGAAGAGATTGTTTAATCGTGTATTCCGTGCAAAATTAATGCAAGGGAAAACGTTGTTGAACAATGAAGCTGATAAATTTATCGAGCTTATTTCTCTTACTTAATTTAAAACGCATTATCCCAAGCTTAATTTAAAACAATGAAAATAAAAAATCTATTTTTTTTTCGTTCAACCAAAAAAAGCAAAAATAGAATTACAATAATTTATCCGTGTCGATATCGAGAAATCGTTTTGATCCGGTTTAATTTCGAAATTATGAAAAAAATGGAAGATTTTCTTTTTTTCTTTTTTTTTTTTTTTTTTTT
>NW_006263502.1:1268712-1274913 GCF_000469605.1 Apis dorsata
GGTGTCTTGCCTCGTAATAACGCAATTCGGCCAAAACGAAATGGCGGCCTTTGATACATAGTATTTTTTCCCGCTAGCATTGGCGCATTTGAACGTAGCCGCGATTAATGACCTCCATTTGGAACGTATATGTAACTGCGGGATGGTAGGAGAGGCTGGCGAAGCGTGCATCAAACAGGATTAAAGAGCTAAACGAGAGACGTTTGGACAGCTCTATCAGCCGAGAAAAATGTGTACAGTGTGCATGATTTCTGTATACATTTTTGTCCGTTCTGTTCTATTTTTCTATTCCCCTCCTCCCCTTCCCCCGATGCAATTTTCCGCTCTCTGTAAGCAAAAATCCGCTGCGAAAAAAAAAGAAAAAAAAAAAAAAAAAAGGATAGTTTCTCTTTCGAACCGACAAAAATTTTGATCGTTTTTTTTTTTTTCTCTCTCTCTCTCCCCATTTTGACAACTTTGACATAGGGGAAAAATTTCATCGATTCCTTTTTCAACTCGTTTTATCATTCGACACGCGAAAATTGGCTTCGATTAATTCTCGAATCGAATCCATTATTCCGTCCGGGATATGATTTGTTCTCTTATTGGAGGGGAGAGGAAAAAAGAGGAGCACAATCTCTAACAGCGCCCGTGCTCTTCGTTCAACCGACGTTCGATGAAATATGCACGGTGTACACTCTTTCTCGGGGAAAATGGCGTTAAGATTGCCAGGAGGGGTTAATTGCAAGGAAATACGATAAAGCAGACGGAAAGGGAGTTTCGTCGAGACGTTGGAAAATTTATTCGAACCGTTGGGGAATAGTGGTGAAACTGGATTCTGGGATAAGAGGTATACATCAAAATGGTCGAGAACATGCTTCTTTTAATAAGGATTCCGATTTTAGTCATTTCTAGTCGTTTGGAATTTCCTTTAAGCACGTTTTAGTTCTTTGTCTCTCTCTTTCTCTCTCTCTTTCTCTCTTTCTCTCTGAATCGATGCAAAATAAAGGCAAACTTGCCTCCACAAATTTTTAAAATCGTTTCCGTTTTATTTTTGATCCACGATAGACGATATCTTGATTACGAAGGATGAAGGTACAATTTTTATTTATTTTTTTACTTTCTAATATCTTCAAAGAATGACGTCAAAATCTTGTTCGAAAATAGCAGATCTTAATTGAGCTCCATTCGGAATACAGAATTGCCATTGTGAATAATTGAATCAAAGGGAATGACGACACAACGAGGTTGTTGGTTAAAAAAGAATTTGCATTTTTATTACAGTGACGTACGTTGTTGTTATGTTATGTATATGTTACAATACACAGCGTGTTCGATATATCTTTGAGATCTTTCGATCGTGCAATCGAACAAACGACGATCGCACATCTATCGACCGATTTTGATTTCGATTCGACGCCACGCGATGGCCATCCAACCGTATTCCCTCTTCCTCCCTTTACATACCGGCCGAGTATCCAGTCCAGTTTCTCTTTATCACCTTAACTACAATTCCCAGTATATTACGCAACGTGGTATTATCTAATTTCCAATTTATTCCTGATAACATCCGTGTGGTTAGCCTATGATACAGCGAAGAGGTGTGCAATAGTCCCACAGTATCGAATGTACGTTCCCCGCCCAAGTGCGGTTCACTATGCAATACCATCAACGATATTGGAAAATCGCGATATCAACAATGTAGCTGGACAATAGGGTTCCGCTTCGATTCGCGACTCGCGAATTACTCGATTTTCGAGTCTTCTTTTTCTTTTTTTTTTTATTTTTTTTTTTCGTTAATTTTACTACGTCAAAGACAAGCGGAATCAATGCTTCGATCCTAACTGACCTACTAATTTCGCTATATATAAAGAATCGTCGAAAGTTTTTTTTCATTGAAATTTTCTTCGAATTCTTCTTAAACTCTCTCTCTCTCTTTCTCGTTCTTTTCGTTTCCTCACTCACTCACTCGCAAGCGAACAACGATTCGATACTGTTCACTTATGTACAAATATATACGCGTATAACGGTATACAAGAACGGCCTGTACCTTGGTCGCGCGCGATTCATCATTGTCTGCCAGGTTGCAGGTCCCTTGGCGCGTTGCAAGCGGAAATTCAAGAATGCACTTACTCGAAACGACGCGACGGGTCGCATTGTCCCTCCCCCTCCCCCTCTTTACAGGGAATACCACGCGCACGATGGTTTGCCGAGCCATTTAGAAAACACAATGCATCGTGTAGCGGGGAGGTCCGAATAGGTCCTTGCGTTGTTTACCCGTAAATCGTCCAGCAAACGCGACGTGCCGCGTAATGAAGTTCTCTGATCCTTCGGGTTACAATTTCGCAGCCCGATTCACTGGATACACACAACACACCACACACGCACACACACGGCTGCGCACAACGATTAAACCTCATTCCCGTTGCGTTCCACCTCCGCGTAAAGCTACATCGAACGAAGTAAAGATTCGTAGAAAATCACATATAAAACGCTCGGTTAATCTCTAGTGATCGCGGATCACTTGGCGTTTGCACAAACACGCGCACGTACTTTTTTTTATTTTTTCTCTTTTTGGCTGAACGAAGATTTCTTTCTATCCCGATACGATCTTTCGATATCGAGAATCCTCGTCCTTATTATACAATCGATACGACTTCGTCTCTTCGATCGAAGAAGGAAAAAACTACCGCGAGTTTGGAGCGTTTCACGTTTGACACGTTTGATGTGGGAGAATTCGTAGAAGGTTGGATCAAACGTTCGAAACCTCCACGCCTCGGGAGTTTTTCAACTTGTCTCATACGTTCAGATTAGTGTTCCCCATGCTGTTGACGAAGTTGGACTGTTGGCCGTCTTGGCTCGTCTGTCTGGCCACGTGGCCTGCCTCCCCGCTCTGTATGCTGAAGTGCCTGTAGGAGATGTACTCGGGAGGGATCGGTTGCTCCCTTTTCACCGTCTCCCTTTGCTTCTTCATCTTCAGATAACCGAGGACGGAAACGAGGAGCAGAAACACAACGAATCCCATGCAGCAACCGACTATCAGGCCGAGGCGCCTTGTCAGGAAGCTGCTCACGCTTCCCACGTCACCCATCGACGAGCCGTCGCTACTGATCACCGCCTCGGGCGTCTCAAGTGTTTTCACCTCGGTGCAACGGCTCGTGGACGAATCCGCCATTTGCATATCCGACGACGATTCGAACGTCTCGTGGTTGGAGAAGTTAAATTGATCCACCGTGTCCTCCTCGAGACGTTGGCTCATCCAGTTTCCCAATCCAAACACGCAGATCAAATACCGAGTGTTTGGCAAGAGCTTGGACAATTTCGTGGAACGTGAATTCGGCTCGAGTATCTTCGCCAGCGTCTGAAACTTTTTATTTTTTCAAGAGAAGGAAAGGAACGAAGAAAAGACACGAAAGATTTTTCGACGATAATTTCGAAAAGAGAAAAACAAGTCTACGTGAATTTTTTTTATCATCGTTCTTTTTTCTTTTTTCTTTTTACCTCCTCGATGTTCTCCATGGCGTGATAGGCCACCTGGTATCCCCGGATACCCGAGTGATTTCTACTCTGCCAGGAGACCAACACGGAAAACGGTTGAATGTCCTGGATCGCGAGTTTCAGGACGAGGGGCGCGGAACAGAAGGCGTGCGGGTCCAACTCGAGGAACACCAGGCCCCGCAATTCCGGCGGCTGTTGGCACCTCAGCAATCCGCTGTCCACGTCGTTCATTCGCAACCCACCCCCTCGATTTCGGGCAACGCCGCCCCCCACCAACTTCTGATGATCTCGCAGCCACTCCCAAAGCTCCTGGGACTCGCAGTCGCAATGCAGTGGATTCTCTGGACACGAAACAACGATTTAATTTTAATTGGAAGAAACAGTTGTCTGCGGCGAGACAGATATATTCGACGAACGTTTCCGTAAATCGTAAGAACGAAAGAAGAAGAAGAAATAATTTTCGAAGAATTTCCATTTACCTTCCGCGCGAAGACTTCGTATTTGCGTCTCGAGTGGCCTGAACGCGTTCAACGGTAAATTCGCTAAATAGTTTCTGCTCAGATCGAGGATTCTCAGTTTCTTCAACGGTTTGAAAGCGTCAGGCGAGATGGAGGATATCCAGTTCCCGTACAAATGAAGCTCGGCGAGATTCTCGAGATGTTGGAACGTGGTTCTGCCCACTCCGCTGATCTGATTGTACGAGAGGTCCAACACTTGGAGAGCCTTCAGATCGGGCGGGAAATCTTCCAGCTCCTTCAACCGATTGTGCGTGAGATTAAGTATCCTCAGGTGTTCCAACCCTTTCAACCTCTCCTGCGGCAGGAAATCGAGCTCGTTCACGCTCAGGTCCAAAGTCAGTAGCTCGATCAAGCTGCGAAACGCGCTCGGCGACACCCTCGAGATCATGTTGCTCCCCATGAACAGGTGCATCAACGCCGGAAACGCCTCGAAATCTTGGCTGGTTACTATGCTCAAGTTAGTCCCCGATATGTGTATCTCTTGGAGGGCTGGATACTTGGCCTTCGAGCTGATCTCGTGTATCCTGACCAATGGATTTGCGGTGACGTTCAGCCAGGTCAGGTTCGGTACGTTTTGCGCGGACAACGCGACAGCCGGTATCTGATGGAATTTGTTGGCTGCCAACTCGACTTTTCGAAGCAGGTTCGAGCGGGCGAAGAAGTTTGCGGGTAGGGCGGTCAGGTGATTGTTGCTCAGGTCGACGGATATGAGACGGGATAGGTTCACGCTTGCGAAACCGGAAAGGGACATGATGTAATTGGCGCGTACATCGAGCTCCCGAAGACTGGCCAATCCGTTCATCCGCGACATGTCCACGTTCACGATCGCGTTGTTGGCCAACGACAAGAACTCGACGGTGGTCGCGTTCGCGAACACCTCGTACGGGATCTCTTGGAATTGGTTGCCGTCCAATCTCACTTCCTTCAACGCGTCCAAACCGAGGAAGAGCAAGGTGGGCAAGGTACGGAGGCGATTGTTGCTCAACAGAAGCTTGGCAAGGTTCTTGTTCTTCGAGAATATCTCCGGGGGCATTCTGTACAATTGGGAGGAGTCCATGGCCAGGTGTTGAAGGGACGGCAATCCGTCCAACGAGTTCCCGTTGATCTGACTGAAGTTGTTGTACGATATTCTGAGGACTCTCAATCCCGGGATGTCGAGACGGTTCAACGTGGACGCGGTGAGGTGATTGTGCTCCAAATTCAACTCGTACAGGTTGTTCAATCCCCTGAACGCCCCGTTCTCTATCACGCTCACGGTACAGTTCCTGAGATTCAACGTTCTGATGGGCAATCCCTCCTGGAAGATCTTGTCGTGGAGCACGTTCAAGTGATTGTTGGCCAGGTCGAGGACGCGAAGTCGCTTGAGGGCGGTCAACGCGTACGGGTCCAAGCGTCGCAGCCCGTTGTCCTGCAGGTAAAGTTCCTCGAGCTCGTGCAATTCCGAGAAAGTTCTGACGGTGACGTGGCTCAAACGGTTCATACTCAGCTCGAGGAATTTGAGCGCCTGCATCGGTTGGAAGGCCGTGTCCTCGATCCGCGAGATGGAGTTATTCGTGAGATATAATCGCTCGACCAGCAACAGGTCCCTGAACAAAGGAGCCTGGAGACGGGTTAATCTGTTGTGACCGAGCCACATGATCCTTACCGACGCTTGCCCTCTCAGAGAGTCGTTGTGGAGCACGCCGAGCCCGTTGTTGTCTAATTGAATCGAGACCAACGAGCTGCCGCTGTTCCCATTTTGGCCCACGTCGTTCGACACTTGGAACACGTCGCCCAACACCGCGAGCAGATTACCTTGAAGATTCACGTGCTGCAGACTGTGCAGGGATCTCAGAGCGCCCGTCTCCATGTCGGTTATCGCGTTATTTTGCAGATGGAGCTCCAACAAGGATGGCAAGGGGGCGAACACGCCTCGCTTCACCTCGGTAATCTGATTGTCCTGCAGTCGAAGCTCCCTCAACGATTTCGCCTTCGCGAATGTTCCCACCTCCAATTCGCGGATGTTGTTCCCATCGAGGGACAACGTGGACAGATTGTCGCAGTGCTCGAGAAAATCGCGCGGCACTTTCTCGATGTAGTTCCCGCTCAGATGCAACTGGGCCAATTGGCTCAACGTGGCCAGACCCCTAGCGTCGATCCTCCTGATCGCGTTCTGTTGAAGATAGATCACCGACAGGCTCGTGCTACCGGCGAACGTCTCCGCCGG
>NW_006263502.1:1275258-1279025 GCF_000469605.1 Apis dorsata
TCCAGAATGTTGTTCTCCGCGAGGAACAACTCCTTCAACTCGGGCAACTTGGAGAACACGCCGCGTATGTAATGAATGTGATTGTTGCTGAGGTCGATCGACCTCAGCCTTTGATTCGCCCTGAACGTGTTCACGTCCAGGGATACGATCTTGTTGTGGCTCAGATCGATGGACTCGAGGTCGATCAACGAGATGAACGCGTCCTTGTCCACGAACTCGACCGCGTTGTAGTACAGAGAGAGAATCTTCAGGGACGGGCAACATCGGAAACAATTGAGCGGTATCTTTTTGAAATTGTTGCTGGTCAGATCGAGAAAGTTGAGAGCGTCTAATCTTGAGTATCCATCCTCGGGTAGCTCGGATACCTCGTTCCAGGCAAGTCTGAGAGACGTCAGGTGCTCCAATCTCCTCAGGGACGTCATAGGGAATACTCTGATCTTGTTCTCGGCCAGGTTCAGATCCGTGAGAGTGTCTTCCAGCCCTGCGAACGCGTACTCCGATATTTTTATTATCTGATTCCCCTTCAGATTCAACTTGATCAACGACAATCCGTAAAAGCTGTAACTGGGAAGCTCGTGGACCAGATTCGCTTCCAAGTCGAGCGCCTTCAGGGAGGACAACGTGGCCAAAGCTTTTTGCGGCACGTGGGGTAGCCGGCCCGACACCAACGCCAACGATTCCAAGCTTTTGCTCAATCGTTTGAACGCGTCCTCGCTTATCTCGCGTATCGCCGAGTGGGATATCTGCAAATGCCTGATCTGAGAGCCGGCGGGGAACGCGACGGAACGAAGCTCCTCCACTCTTCTGTCCAGCTCGTAAACGCTCAGAGATTGAACTATCGCACCTGGAACCAGAGACATTCGGATACGTTATTCCACGTTATTCGTCGATATCGCCGAACTCCATTTACTTACGCGCTCGTGAAAAGGGCCACGAACGGCGAATCGGATCCTTAACGCTAATAGGATTTCCCTCTACTCCTGATTTTTCGAAGTAATCGAACGCTCGCGTTTGGACGGGTGAATTCGATCCTTGTTTTCAATGCGGGCTATTAGTCCGGATAATAGAATTCTCTTAATCGGGGGCATTGACGAAAATTTCGTTCCATTAAACGGATAAACATCGAATGGTTAATGGAGTTATTCGAATTCAAAAAGATCAGCAAAGATCGAGATCACGATTCGCCGCGATATTCGTATTCGAGAAGGAGGAAAGAGGAAGAGAAGGAGAAGGAGAAGAATGAGGAGGAGGAAGAGAAGGAGAAGGAGAAGAAGAAGGAGGAGGAGGAGGAGGGAAGGAAATCCCCGAAGCGTAATCCCTTATTTATCCCAATGTATTCGTTGGCCACGGAGCAAGGTAAACGTACCTTCCCCTTCAGCTGCGTGTATCACACCGGACAAAGCGGTCCTCAGGGATTCCTCGGTGGCCCCGGCGCATTCCAGGAACAGCCCGTCCTCGAAATTGTAACAAGGACAGCCGGGCATCGTGTCAGGCGGCGGACACTTGGCGCTCCTCGCTTCCTGTGCCGTCATGCAGGCCGCCAACACCACCGAATAGATGAAACGGAAACCGTCGCGGTTGCCGCCAGGCTTTCGCCCGCTTCGAGACGAGCCCGAGTCCCGCCACTTGCGCTTCGTCCGCGGCCAAGTCGTCCACATATTATTATTATCGCGCCGCTCTGTTCCCGGCTCGTCCCAAACCGCTCATCGTTTCTCTCGACGACGATCGATGATGCTTCCCTGCGAAACGGATCGTTAACGCGTCATTATGCATGTCAGAGAAGCCTAGGTTCGATGAATAAGGCATCGATAAGGAACGAGGATAATGTCATCGAATTAATTATTCATAGTCGAAGGAAAGAAACATCGAAATGCCTCTCTTCGACGTATTTATTCAACTAAGCAATTAATTTAGTACACGGTTTTCACGTTATTCTTAATATTTTCTTATCGTGGTCAGATTCTACTTATATAATGCAAGTCTCACTTGGCAAATTCAACTTTTGGAACCAATTTTTATATTTCGCTTTGTTTCCAATATATTTCTTTTCCATCCTTTATCTTGTCCATCTGATCTAATTCCTACAATCCCAAGCGTGGCATTGTAACAATAACTTCCAGAATTCCAGCCAGACCTGGTATCGTGATAAAGGAGCTCGTGCGTTTACAATAACTTTAAGACGTTTTCGAAACGCGCGTACGCGCTCGCGTGAAGCTAAACTTGGAAACACCGTGTGGTACGTGGTCTGCTCGATCGTTTCGTAATGGTAGGTTAATAGCTCGGTCGCGTGCCACGTTTCGTCGGTTATTTTCGACGAATCTATGTTTTTTTACCACTTGTGTCTACGAGTACGCGTTCTATCGAAATAAGAAGCAAAGGGATTCGTACGTCGGTCAGGCAAAACGAGGCTCCACTACGAATATCTCATTCGACTATTTTGGTCAAATTGTAATTTGCATCTCGGTAAACGATTTTCACACGAGTGCTCGCGGTTCATTGTTTCCGCGCAGCCAGGCGAAATACGTGTTATCCGCTCGTGTTTGCTAAATTCTAGGTTAGGTTAACGATATTGCATTAATTTAACGTCAGAGACGTTAATTTTGTTCGCAATTTTGTTCCTTTGATCGACGATCCGTAAAAGTTAAAACCGATCCCGAAAACCAAAGAACGAAATGGATGGAAAAATATATTTTCCGAGAAAATGACGGTTGGATAATGCTGATGATAAAAAAATATATAGCCGCTCACGCGCGCTTTTTCGTGCGTAATTCTTCCGTACGCTCACGAACGGATTTAAGATTTAAGATTGATCGATACCGGTGTTTTATTGTTCCCTTAGGTGGAACAGAAAACGTAAACATTCTTAGCTCACCGAACGAACTTTTACCGCAAAGCTCCATAAGTTCTCGTGAAATTGATAATCTCGATGATCGAGATAACGTGGCAAGTTTACGTGGAATACGAAATTTGCACGTATTTGCATAACGATGATATATAACGCAAGATATAATAAACGAACTTTATTCCATAGATTTTATAGATTGGACATTAATTATTTAATAGGTCATTCTTTCTTTTCTTTCCTTTCTCGTCATAATTACGAAAGAATTTATGGCAATGTTGGAGCAAGCGAGTACAATTAACAGAGGGAATTTAATTAACAGATGAATTTCCAATGTTAGACAGCATCTGCTCGTACTCGAACTGTACTCGACGAATGGAAGATTATAGATTCGTGAGCGAGGGAGCAAATACCGATCTCGGTTATGCATATTTTCGTGAAGTGGAATCGTATTCTTCCCGGGTACGACAAACACAGGCTGCAGTTGACGCGGCAAATAGAACGGCACGGCGATGTACTCGGGGCGAATACGATGGCATAAACGATCAGGCGGGGTATAAACGTTGGTCGTTAGGCAAATGGACTTGGACCCGAGCCTCGATTCGGGGAATAAACCGAGATCTGTTTATGATTTCGATTATATATCTATATATATATATACAAAAAATTTGTGTATATTTACATATCGGACAGGATCCGGCAAATTTGAATATCTTGAAAATGGATCGCGTGATTTTCGTGTGACCGTGTGAATAAACTATTCATAGGATAGGCTTTGCGTGCGGAATTCTATCCCAGTTAGGTTATTCAATAGTTGATAATGAACGATTAATGAACTGGAAATGATGAATTACGAATCTCACTATTGTTCACACTGTCATATGAGGTTTTTTTTCTTTTTTTTTTTTTTTTGGTAAAATATTAT
>NW_006263502.1:1279175-1289881 GCF_000469605.1 Apis dorsata
GCACGAAATGGAATATAACGTTCTCTCACGAATAATCGAATGATCGGACATCTAGGTCAGATAACTTTCATGAATCGTTTCGAATAGAAACGTCTCTGTCAACTACTATTCCTCGTATTCTTTCATCCTCGCAAGATTTCTCTTCTCTTTCCAGAGATTAAAGTGGATATAGTGAAACTAACGAAGGAGGGAGATTTTAATATTCTCGGCAAATAATTTCTCCTGTCATGAATTTAAACGGAATCGGTATCCATAAAACACTGAATATTTTCATTTTCCCACATCCTCTGATTTTATAAATAAATCATCGAATCGTCACGTCATCTCAAATCAATATTGATTTCTTTTCAGAATCAGCATCGAACTGAAAGAAATCGAGATGAAGAGATCCTTCAAAAAGATTCATCGAAGAAATTAAATTTAAAAAAGAAAAATTATTGCAGAACAATATTCGTTTTATTTAATAAATCAAATTTTCTTTTCTCGATTTCACGATGTATTCCCCCCATAATCGTCTTCGTAGAGACACGGATTCATGTAGCAACTGCGCGTCGTCCTCCCTTACTTTCTCGTGATCCCTAAGATCAGCCGGTCGTAATTCAACCGTCCACGATAAATCTTCGCGGCTTGGATGCCGTCACGGTCGCGATGACCTGCGCCACGTTTGGAAAAATATACGGCCGGATCGGAAAATCCTGTTGTTGGACAGGATTTTCGATCGATGTCGGAAGACGTTCGTCCTCCCCCCCTTTCCTTGAAAGGCCACTTGTTAGGTTGCGTTCGAAATTACACGTTTCTCAAAGGGGAGAGCTTGTAAGTTTCTCGCTAAGGTTATGCTCCAACATCGAGTCAGGGAACAAGTTTGTTAGGGGTTGTCCGCTTTACACGGAGGTTAGATTCGTTAGACGAGAGTTAGAGTACGTACGTGGTGAAGTAGTAGAAAAATCGATATCCTCTCCCTCGGTGTATGCTTCCCTCCCTCCTGTACGCTTCGAGGTTTTAATTAATGCACACGCGTAAGCGTGCAAAGTTTTTCAACATTTACGGCTCGCGCGTGACTGTGCTTCAAGCTTGATTACGCCGCGCTCTGTTTATTAATACGATTTTTTTAGAGCTCCGTGCCCCTAATGTTGCTCGAAACGCGTGGATTTCATTTCGCAATTAGCGCAAAGTATTTACGCCTCCATCCACGCTAATCAATTCAAGGTATATTCAATTTTCCTTTTCTTTTTTTTTTTCTGTAAAATATCCCAATATTTGTTTCCGCAATTTTTCTGCCCTTGTTGTAACAACTTCAACAATGTAATGAAGTATATAGCTATTTTCTATTGTTACTTTTAACAGTCAAAAAACTAGTCTGACTAAAATGGACGAAGTCTCGATGATTTATATTCGGATATAAATCTGTTCTTTACATTCGATTTCGAGATTGATGGGTTTTCGAGAGGGGATGACTCGTTAATTCGCTTAAGAATTAGGCAGCCTCGAGGATCGACTACCTCGTAGCCTTATTTTAAAGTTTAAGGAGGTGGAAGAATCGACTCGAACGGCGGATAAAAATTTTCCTGGAGGAGGGTTGTCCGACTTTCTTGGCCTGGGAACAGCCATGAAACGGGCACCACGTGCGCCCCATTGTTTCTCTATCTCTCGGGCTTGATTACAATTTAGCTGAAACCACGGTGTATCGCGTCTGAAACGCGGGGGAGGGGGCAGGTGCACGTGCAGGCAATACACACGTGACTATCTGAATGGCCGTGTTATTACATTCCTCGTTTCGCCGGCTATTAATACGCTCTGAGATGCGTACGTGGTATCGTGTGCCAGTGGAACGATACGAAAAGGGAGGAGAGGGGGGGGTCGAGGCGTCGTTGCTTGTTTCTCGTCGTCGAGAGAATGCCTCGTATGGGAAAGGACCGAAATATGGCAGGGTTTAATAAAGGACATTCGGCTTCCTCCCCGAGCTCGGGCACAGCTGTATTGCGAGAGACACTCGTGGCTTGTTTAATTAAGCGTCGCTGCGCCGCTTAATCTTCAAATTGCATCCGCCAACTTGAAACGCGCCAGACGAAATTTAATACTTTTTTCCTTCGTGGAAAATACCTTAGGCACGATGCTTCTTGGGGGAAAAAAATCTTCCCTTCCGTCGATTACAGACGGAATATTTTGTCTCGCTTTTTTCATGGCAGATGAAATTTAAAATTTTTAATAAATTTTTAATATCCCCTCGTTTACTGGTTTGGTGTTTGTTTGAAAATGCTATTCTCAAGTTTTTCCACGAAGTAACCAAGGCGAGGAGGCTTAAAGTTAAAGTTTTCTGTATGTTCCATTGAGAATGGAAAAGGAAGGTATCGTTGAAGTTGTTGGACAGATTCGTGGATTATTTCGGGTTATTTTTTTTAATGGACGGAGCAGAGAAAAGATGGATAAGATTTATATATTTAACTTTGGAAATGCGCGTGAAAGCGTGAAATTTATCGTCCGTGAGGCTAGGCATTCCTGAAGAAAATGAAGTTTGAAGGATGGCAAACACAAATCTGAGACCGGAATCGGGGAACAAACTGTAATTCCTATTTCGTCGGTGAATCTCAAATAGCCGAAGTGCACTTGCGCTTCCATTACCGGAGTTTCGTGAAGCAGAATTGACTTTGCGTTGTAAGAGCAAGTTCCAAACTGATCGGAATTAGGAAACGGAGAAAGGCCCTCTGCGTTCACGATTCATTATTGAAATTAAATCGATCGTGCGTTTGTCGAATGAAGAGGGTCGAAAATCGTCCATAGATTAATTTCTTTCTTTTTTCTTTTTCTCGCAAATTTTCTCGTCCACTTGGTCCAACACGATCCAAGATTCGAACGATTCCTCGCGTAATAATAATCATAACCATCCGCCATTT
Source organism: Apis dorsata (assembly GCF_000469605.1). NCBI lineage: Eukaryota > Metazoa > Arthropoda > Insecta > Hymenoptera > Apidae > Apis > Apis dorsata. The sequence continues at coordinate 1,282,067 of NW_006263502.1, forward strand.
TAACCCTTATTGATCCTGTAGTCGAATCCCAGAGCGGTTCCCACGATACACACCGTTCATATTTGCTACTTGAGCATCCCGAGTGCGTCGAGTGGCGTGCAAACTTCTCCGCTTACTTCTCGAATGCTCGGTGAACTAGTTTCAGCAACGATAGATTTTCGCTTCGCGATATAACTTACAACGGCCCGGCGTCCAACGTTTAATGAAAACGCGCACTCCAATTTCCAATGCATCGCATGAACGATAATTATATGAAGATTTCCCCTCCCGTAATATTTCAATTACAGTTCAATTATGGATGGAATTCCATTATTCCGAACTCTATTTATTGGGAACGAAATTTTCATTAATGCTCGATTAAATGAACACTGGCCGAGCCGAGTATTATCTCAACTACTGAGTGACGAGCATTGTTTCAATTGTACGAATACCTGAAACAAATAATGGGAGGGGAACGTAATGAGATACGTTGTCGCAGTGATAAATACTGAAGAAACGTGCCAGATAAAAAAATCGGCCAGCGAAAAACCTCGCCTTGCAACGAGAAAATTCATCTAACCTGAAAAATCCCGAGTTCGAGGAATATTCAGCGACTTTTGAACACTTTTCGAATACTCTTTTAAACAACAATTATCATTAAAAAAATCTGAAATTTCATTTCAACTCAAAGTTTCTCCTCTACCTCGTATTTTCACAAAGTTATTATTATTTAAAAAAAGAAAATGAACAGAAAAAGTAAAATTTTCCATTATTCCCCACACAATATCGTCACAATTTATTAATTAAATTTCCTTATACTCGAATCCATTTATCCAAACATCTGTTATTCGAATATGAAAGATCAGAAACGATACACTCCCACCGTATATAAATGATTACACGAACCGTTCGATTCTCCTAAACGTTCCTAACCTTAAATCCATTAAACGAACATCGATTGTCCAACGCGCGAAAACAAATCGAATCGATCCATTCGCTCGAATTTGCGCAAGCACCCCGATAATACTTCGCGATCCTGGGAACGTAGCCCCGATGGCGGCTACGTAATCTCGATGTCTAACGGTCCACCCGATTCACCCGATCCAGGTATCGATTTCGCGGGCGGAACGAGCCGGGCTCCGTGTAGCCGCGGTCTGCTACGTTTTGGTCCATTAAGGCCGCAGGAAAATTGAATTCCGGCGCGACAGCGAGAGCGCAAGCTCGGATTAAATCGTTGCGGTCCACGGGCGAGACCGCGTTCGCTAATGAAGCGCGCTGCGTTGAATATAAAAGGGACATCTGGTAACCCCATCCCGCGACATCTTCGAGCGACCAATGTCGAAAGGAGGAACAATTAACCCTGGCGCCTGGTTTTTCAGCTTTCGAATTGGGACTTGGTAGAGAGCAATTTCGCGAATTGAACGAAACGTTTTGATAATTTCTCTTACGATGATCGTGATTCGTTTTCGCAACGTTTTTTCCTTTCCTGCTTCTTTTTCTTTTTATTTTTTCCAAGGATCGAACAACGAGTCTTGTGAATTAGTTTCTTCTAGAAAACTTTGCGAGAAGTTGAGTATCCCTTAAATTATTCCATTCCACGCGTTTCGTGTCCCTTCTTTTTTCGAAGGAGAGTGGAGAATTTATTTATCGATGTTTTCGTAACGTAACGTTCCTTTGGTGGTCGAGTTCTCGAGCGAAACGGTTAACTTAGGGACGAACCGATCGTGAGGGGAATGTCTTAAAGAGCCACCGAGTTGACTTGAGGTTGTTCCTCTATTTAAACAAGACCGACAATGGTAATGAGAATGCAAATGGCAGGACCATCTTTCTACCCTTGCGCACGTCGAGCAATGATAAAAGAAAATGAGATTTTCCTTCGAAACTCATTGAAATCGAAATTTCACTTTGCCCCGAATCACTCGTTGAAATATGAACGATATACCGATAAATCTTCTTGATTCTCTCCTATTCTTTTTCTCAATTATAAATTCCAAACTAAACTCTAAACTCCACCATTCTGGTATCTAAAATACGTATTCGTCAGATGGTGTCATTAACGAATCTACGAGCAAAATCCAACATGAAACGCTCTCCCTTTTTCCTTCTCCTTCTCATTTTCATCGTCAGGGTAAATCCCAGATAAAGTTTGGTAGATTTGCATCTAGCCTATCTACCTTCGATATCCTCTAGCTGCTTCTCTCTCTCTCTCTTTTCTAACGAGGTTACTCAGCATCGGGGACATTAGCGAAATCCGAAATTACACGACTCGGTCTCCCGCCCACATCACGTGAATTTACGATAATTCCACGGGGAGGGGAAATTTTCAAAAATTCGTCGCTCCCGATATCCCATCAGGATAAAAAACGCCCATCTGTGATCTGTGATTATCCTCTTATAAGGGGGAGGCGGACAGACTTCCGCAAAACGTTAACCGCGAAGCTCGCGGCTTATATCAGCTGTCTGATTATTAAAAGTTAAATCTTGCTACTTTCCTGCGGGAAGGGGATGAAAGAGAGAGAGAGAGAGAGAGATAGAGGGGAAGGAATCACCCTCCTTTAACCTCTTTGCATAAAATTAAAGGTAATCATATTCATTTCGCCGCCATCCCCCATCTCGAAACGCTACCGGGGACATCACGGGAGGGGAGGGAAGAGTCTGAATTTATAACGATGACAATGAAAATTTGTACCGAGTTTCGAGGGTTTTCCTTCTTTGCCTGGAGATCCAGAGAGAGAGAGAGAGGTCTCTCTCTTGCGATAATTAGGTTGAAGTCTCTAGACACGTTGATCGTCGTCGAGGATCCCCGTCGTCGGCCGCCACGTTCGTGACAGAGAGATTTCTGACGAGAGTAAACGCGCGTCGTTCCACCCTTCTATTTTCATAACCTTCGAGTTAGCGGGCAAACTTCTCTGGAGAGGGGGGAAAGAGGGAGATCCTGGAGGACGAAGCAAGCGACGAAGATTTCCATCAAAGTTAACGAATCTGGTAAACTCGCCCCATTCTTCCTCCTCTTCCAACGAATTTCGCTTCGCACGATTCTTGCCGAGGAGGACGCGATTTCTTTGCCAATTATGTGGCCCGCGAGCATATCCACGCCTCTCCACGCAACTTCTCTCGCACTTTGGATGCAAGTTCAAGGATAGATAGACGGAGAGGAGGAAGGGAGGGAGAGATGCCGTCAAGTTGAAAAGGTGCATCGGTCTTTGAGGGAGCGCCACGAGGGAGGGGGTGAGTATCCTTTGATACTCTTAGAGCGCGAAACACGCTTTAGACGAATTCCATAGAGGGAGGGGAGGAGGGGGAGGGAAACGTTACGCGGAATTATGGAGAATATTCCTTTCGTTAACCATCCGTGCCCCGTCCGCGGTATTCGTGGGAGAGCTGCTCGGAATTCTTCAAAGGGACGTAGTCGGCACGAGGGGGTTCATCCCTTTACCACACGGGAAGAAATTTGTGTATCCTGGTATTAATAGAAGAGGAAGAAAAACGAGGGTGGAGGGAAACGATGGCGGCTGATGCGTGATCTGTTTCTTTTCTTTTTTTTCTTCTTCTTCTTCTTTAGAGCTAACAGGTAACTCTTTTCGAAATGGATTCGGGAGCGAAAATGTTTCTTTTGGGATAATCGAAAACGTCGATGTAAGAAATCAATTATTATGCGAGCATTTTTTTTTCCCTCTTCATTTGCACGAATGGAATTTACTTAGGGAATTAGATTCGGATGTTGGCGGATTAATACTGTTAATTGGAAAACTTTTTCCCCTCGTGGGGAGGAAAAAACTGCGTGACAGAAGGAGAGGAAGGTTAAATTAATTGTTCCAAGTGCAACGGGAAAGGAACAATTTCCTTGAGAATTCCCTGATTCCTTTCGAGTACGCTTCGTCACGGTGGATGTCGTTGGTTAGGGATAAATAAAAAATCATCCCCCTCCTCCCTTAACCTTCGGGGATCTAAAACTCGGCGGGGAAGGTGAATTAAAACTGTCTCCGCGAGGAAACATTTATCAACATTCGTAGAGATGATTCGCGTTTTATGGCGTGCCGCTCTCGATCGATCTCTCGTATTTCCGTCCCAAAACAGAAAATTCGACCGAATTTCCTCCCCCTAGTGTCTTAGCGCCAAGTTACGACCCTTTCGATTCGATATCGAATCCCTCTCTTTTCTTCGTTTTTCGTCGAACGAAAGACGCCGAGTCACTCGAAATCTTGCTTCACTTGCTAGTAGTAGTAGTAGTAGTAGTAATAGTAGTAGTAAAACCGTCATTAGTCAGACACTGGCTTTTATTTACCTTGTTCTCGAAGAATTATATAGCTCTTAAAGTTTTCCATGGAGAAGGCAATATAACTTTTTTAAACATTAAACGACACGTACATCTCTCTCCTTAATGCCCCTTTTTCTCCCCCCTCTCTTGATTGTTTCACAGTGTAGAACGAGGAGCTAATATCCTGTTTTGCGAACTTTCAACCTTTGTATCGACCACGGGGAGTACAAGGTGTACCATTGTACAAGAAAAAGAACAGTGGCCGATGTCTTTGGAGAATGTTTAACCTCGTTGATCTAATAAAAAGCTTCGTGTTCAAGAGTTACTAAGTATGATGGGAGGGGGGCTGGGATGGAAAGTTCTTTGTCGTGGAAAAGATTTTATTACTGATAATTGGAGGATCTTAAAAGCAGTTAATACAATCAATATATAAATAAGTGGAGTGGAACAACGTCATCGTCATCTGTATCATGCACGCGATAATAAATTTTATTAATAAAAAAATACATTTAAAAAAAAATCATCGTTTATTTCGTGCATATTTTATCTCTAATAAATATTCTATTATTTTACATTAATATTTTAATTTTTATATTCTTGATATTTGAATGCATTTTGTGTAAAAATTATTTCCGACATATTTGAAACAAAATTATATGCATTTAGTAAAATTGTAAAACTTTTAGTTCGTGTATTATATTTTGTTTCAATATTTTATATGACGTTTATTGAAATTTCCAAGCCAACTATTTTATCAAATTATTCGTTTTTTTTTCCCTCTTTTTCTCTCTCTTATATCCAATTGAAATAATTTTTGTATCTTCTTTTTTCCTTTTTTCCTTTTTTGACGAGTAATGATATTATTATGCAGTTAGGTTTGTTATTCTTCGTTATTGTTCGTTAAGTTTCTTGCCGCGGGAGATGGTGAATTGCAATGACTTTGTCGTAATTTGTTCAATGAGACATCGAATTTTCAACTAGGAGGAATGTTTCCTCAACTTCTAGCTAATTATATGGTGGAATAACCTCTTCTATTGATTTTCCAACGTTTTCCTCGGGCATATATTAATAATATAAGCAGATCTGTAATATCTCCATCTTCTTAAAATATTTATCAAAAATCCTTGTTTGCCTTCCTGTGATACGATTTTCAATTGAACGTTTAAAATTTTGATACGTCGATGTTATACGTATTCATTCGCATCTTTTTTCTTATAATAATTACTTTTGAAGAAAGTTTTACTTTTAGAAATTAATACTTTTAGAAATGGATATCGAATTGGATGAGTGGATTTTTATAAAATCAATAGATTTTTATAAAATCAATAGATTTTTATAAAATCATGACGATCGTGTCGTGCAACGTTTGCACAACCGATCTTGTGATTGTGACACGTTGATACCACGTATCCTCCGTGTCACGTTGAAAACAATCCTTGTCTGTGATGCACTTTGAATAATGGCTGTCCTCACGAACGCTCGACACAGGTTCTACACGATTAGAGAGCAGAATAATGTGGGATCGTGAACACCTGTTACAGTGGTGATACATATATTAAAAGAAAAATAGTTTGATCACAAAGCGTGGTAGCGAAGTGGACTAAAGTACCGTCTTTACACGAGGAATACACAAGGAAACGTCTAGAGTTCGATTCTTCTTCGAGGGATGAAAGATTTTATTTCCATTTTTCTTGATGGATTTTATTCAAAATGGCATTTAATTAAGTAATTTGTATATAAAGTAATTTTCTTATTAAAAAGAAAATGAAGATTTTGAAAAAAAATTTAAAATATATATTATATTATAAACTATATATATTTGCTATTATTTGAATATATCATCGAAAAGATAAAGAAAAATATATATTTAAAATCTAAAAATATATTCTTGTATCGTTAAAAACAAGAAATATATGATAAGAAAATAACAAATAAAAAATGTGATGTAATATCGATATTAAAAAAGTATTTTGAAAAAAGTACGATAGGAAAATGATATTTAAAAAATATACGAAACTAATATCAATTAAAAATTGTAAAAAGAAGAAAAATATATGGTATCCGTTAACACCGTTCATCAGATTTCCACAAAGCATTGTTACGATTTTCAACGTATAAAAACGTAAAAAACTTCTTGAATAAAAACGATACACATGGGATCAGAATGAATATCGATGATGAGATTTCAACAGTTTTCTCTCGAAAGATGATCGCAAAATAAATTTCGTAATAGAGAATATGTACAGTTGGAAATGATTAAAAAAAAAAAAAAAAAAACAAAAATAGCGAAGCGTAAGCTATATAGTACTTTATGCTTGCTCGAATAAAATGCATAACTTCATCAGGGATTCAACGCTCGACCTGTGTCATGGTGGTGCGAGATTCAACGAGCTAATGAAATTACGAGGGGTATTTTAATGCGATTCTTCCATAATATCGTTACACGATACTCTATTTTCGATAGCAGCGGATGAGACCAAATCTAGTTGTCTCTTTGTAATTTATACCTGGTTGGATCCCACAAATCCTCTGATATGCAAATTTCACGATTCGAATCGGAGGCAAGTGTCTCGTAGACCGAGGGAATTTGTCCGTAACGCGATTGATAAATTTGAACAGCCGACGTAATATTCGCGTTAAGATCGATACCAACTCTACTGTTTCCAAGATGTTTGGAGGCCTTGCCTTTGCTACATGTTGAAATTTAATCATCTCGGAACACAATCGATGCTTGTCAATCGGATTTATAGATGGATTATTTGTATATTCACGATCTATGTACAATCGATATTGCATTAAATTTGTTGCATTAAGTTTGTTAAGTCGATTCGAAATACTCTAGTTTGTTCCATAAATAAATTACATCTAGATTATCATCTTTTAAAAAAAGATAAAATAAAAATTAATAAATTCAAAATTACCTGTAAAATATTCTTTCAATAACAACGTATTTAGAATACTTAAAGAATATTCCTTCCATTTACTTATTCTCATTTATTTCTTTCACGCATAGTAATAACTTACTTTATCTCCATACCTACGTAGTAATTTCAGATTTCCACATCAATTCTCCTCCAATCCGATCATCAGAAACTTGTTATCTTTCCATGAAAAAAAGAGATCCAATCGAAGAGCTATCCACGCGCCGGTTTCGTTCGATCCTCGAAACAAAAACCCTCCCTCCCTCCCTCGTTCCAGATACAGCCACCTAGAAAAAAGGTTTCACGAGAGATCATCTCCGAAACTCTCTTCACGAATCGAAGTCATTCCCCGCGACCTGTGAGCGTATCTGTGGATTTTACGAGTGCCAGAAATTTTCTCGACTTTCCCCGGAAGACGCGTTCGCGAGGAAGGGGGTGGGAATTCCGGCTTAGAAAACAGGATTGGTAGCGTCTCGCGATCCTGAGACTGGGCAGGCGTGAAATCCTGGAAGGACCGGATCCAATCTGCTTGTAAAAGCAGTGTACGCCGCAGAGTGTGGAGCAATCTGCCTCCCCCCCTCTCCCCTTCTCTCTCTTCTTTCCTCTATCTCGTCGTCTTTCTCCCTCTTTCTCTGCCCCCCTGCTCTCGGAAATCCC
>NW_006263502.1:1289946-1293202 GCF_000469605.1 Apis dorsata
ACAGACCCGCAATCTCGATGGATTACGTACACTCGGGCGCGATTTTACAGTGCAACAGGGAGCCAGAGGGCTGCGGATATCTGCCTGGAAACTTCGTAAGTCCGACGACGTTGAGTCCTTGTCCAGTAAATTTCCAAGGATCGGGTCGCCTTTCCTTTCATCCGATCCATTTCGCGTTAGATATAAATTTCTTTTTTCTCTCTCTTTTTTTTTTTTTTTTTTTTTTTTTTTTATGTGTACTTCGACGAACAACAACACGTTTCGCGCGACAAGTTATCACTGGAACGAGAGGTGAAAAGATTCGATTTTCTTCGATTAGGTTGTCAAAGTTAGAAAGATGAATCGTAATAAGATCGTTGAATAAGAGATTTATAGGGGGTCCAAGAAAATATGAGGGTAACACTATCGGGAATCGAATTTATTTCCCTTCGCGTGTCGGATCCGTGGTTACACCACCCTCATCGTTTCCTTTCTTGCTCTTGCCGTTGATCTTGCTTAATGGGCCCGATCTTACACGTACTTTCCTTTCTTTTCTTGAAATCTAGAAAAATCACTCGTCTCTTCATCCTTTCTTAACCAGCGAGAAAGAATACTTAACCTTTTTTTACGATCGCTATTATAGATTATCGTAAAGACAATTGATTCTGGAAATTTCATTCACGAAAAATAAAAGCTATCCTGTAACTTTTAAACAAGAATGTGATTAATTGATGCGATACATATTGAATAAAAAAATTATAAATATTATAAATACACATCGTTTTAATAAGATAGAAGAAAAAGAAATTATTTCATCCGTGATTATAAATTAGAAGGTATCCTGTTTCATCTCAACTCTATACCAATCACTCGCTCGCGAGGATCAAGCTTCGACTGTGCTCGCAACGCTCCAATTAATCCTCGCTTCTTTCCGGTTCAGGGAATCCGATAGTTCGGTCCTCGTTACCCGTCCTTTTTATGCCCCCAGTCCTTATAATTCGATAATTCTCGTGTTCCCCTTCCTCTCGCCCTCTCCTCCTCGCTAATTCATCATCCAATAGGGAAAAAGTTTCGGTTTGGAAAAAGAAATATCCCTGGCGGCGAGGGATCGTCGTTAGAAATGAACAAGGATTGTTTCGCGGCTACCGAGATTTCCGGATATCCGGGGATCCTCAGAGATTGGAGGAAGGATTTTCGAAACAGGATGGCCACCGTAGCCATCATTCTTGATACGATTTTGGCCGCGATATCCACGGCCAAACTTGGCGGAAATTATTCTCCCTCGATATTTCATTTCATATGAAATCAAGTTGTGTACCAACGCGATCCGTACAACTTTCATCCGTTGAATTCGTTCGAATAGGGATTCAAAGGGAATCCGCGTATTCGAGAAGTTCGATCGGGATATTGGAAGGAATATCAAAGGTTTTCTTCCCTTCTTTATGAATTACGAAGGGAAGGAAGAAACGTCGTGATAAATTTATGAGGATAGCTTCTTTCCTCTACTCTTGCCGAAGTCCATTTTGTTTTTTTTTTTTTTTCTTTCGTACAAAAGTTGCTTTTCATATATTTCTCTCATGCATGTGTGTATATATATATACTTCTTAGAGTTTTTTTTCTTTTTTTTTAACGCATCTACCCCTCTCGTCACTCGAAAAATCCTCTTTCTTTCTGGAAAGGAGAAGAGGTATAACGATGCTATGATACTGAAGTCAAAGTGGAAGTGAAGATGGAGGATCGATAATTAAGTCGTTGGTTATACTACTTTCCTTCCGTTCCCTTCACAAAGGAAATTTTTCATACGTTGAAACATTCTGTTCTTCTCTCTTCCTTTTTCTCTAAATAAAACAACGATGACAATAATTCAATTCAGTTTCGATCAATGGAATGTTGAGTTTTCTTTCGATTGTTTGGCAATCGTAAGTATGTCCACGTTCACAGAGGATGGACTTGTGAGGATGGAAATACAAATAAACTGGTGAACAGTTAACGGATAATTAACGCATCAACTATGGTTAATTACACGGCTCGTAAAGGATTTCGATTGTTCGAGTTTGAAAAAATTTTATGCGCAATTCCAGATGCGTTCTAATTAAAACTTCCTAGAAGGACTATCTTTTAATTTAAAAACTTTTATATTCGCGAGGAAAATGTGATGGTTAAATGAGACGCGAGGAAAATGATGATTTTTAAACAAAATTTCTTCCCATCCTACTGTTGAACCGCTTCAATTCGGACATGTTAATTACTCTCTGCGCGAGCGGGACACACTCGTGCTTATCTGGAACACGCGTTCTAACACGTTTCGTACAACGTTCAACCTCTTCATTTTCTATGCTAAATTCATCCGGAAAATACAGTACCTCTTTTCATTTGCGCTCGTTTTACGGATAATGACACGTCATTCTACGTTGTCGTGAAAAAAATCCACGCTCGTTAGAAGTTCGTTTCATTTCTGGCCTCAAGATTTTTCACTGAATCAGTGTCGAAATACTTATGGGATTGCTGACGGCGATGGAAGCAACTTTCAATATACGGATAGCGATTATTCAAAAGTAAATTGAAAAAGTAAATTTTTTTTTTCTTTGGAATACGTTTTAGGAATAAATCGTAAATATCTTCAAATATATATCGTGAATTTGGTTAATTTTCAAATGTATGTTATTTTATCGTATAAAGTTAAAAGATGCAGGATTTTGTCGTTTGAGAACTGGCTTAAAATTTATCGGGTACACGAGTGATTAATTTTATAGATTAAATTTAGATTTTGCATATTATTCATGAAATATAACAATTCATCCGTTTCACTTTCAAAATATTTAAAATCGAATCTGTCAAACTATTCGTAATATTCTTAGTTCTCGTTGTTTCACATATTTCACAGTTACGTGCTCGTTTTATATTTCACGTTACACGCTCTTCTATCCAACTCTGTTTAAAATTAAAATTGAACGAGGAGAAATATATCGCGATCCCGATACATGGAGAGGGCAATAAATTTTTTACCCTTTTTCATTTCACAAATGTCACAACGCGTTTTCAAAAGACAGTGATAATTACATCATCGAGACATGATTTTAATCCGTTTTCCATTTTCCAGAAAGAATCAAGAGTTAAATCCAATTTAATTCGACTTTCCGATAAAAACTCACCCTTTTTTATTAATCAAATATTAACGAAACAAAGCAGTAAAGCTTTATCGAACAATTTTATCAGAAGAATCCGATAATCTATAAATTCAAACAATACATTTCCAAAAAAAAAAAAAAAAAAAAAA
>NW_006263502.1:1293493-1302726 GCF_000469605.1 Apis dorsata
GACTTGGAATTACGTAAACACCGCGTTTCTTTGCTCTTCGACATCCTCTCCAAATTCCTCTCCAACCTTTCAAACAATCCTAAAAGACCGCCCTTAAATGCACACCCTTTCAAGCATTCTCCAAGTCTTCTTCTGCAAGTCTTGCTTGGCTGCGGATGGTCCATCGTGACTCGCGGAGGACGAGCAGGTTTCTCTATCAACAACCGAGATCGAGTCGAGGTTTTTTTTAGCGCGTTTCCACCCGCGTGGCGAGTTATTATTAACGAAAAAAATGGCCGCTCTCTCTCTCTCTCTCTCACTCACTCCGTGTCCCCTCCATTTCAGATTTAGGTCGAGAGATAGAGACGCACGATGCTCGGACGCTTATCGTGCCCCCTGCTTGTTTCTTTGCACGCTTCTTATCTCCGTATCCAAACGATCTCCCCCTCTTTACTTTTCTGCGAGGGGGTGGTTTCTTTCGCGAGGGGAGAGAAGGAGGGGAGCTCACTTTGCTCGCTACCCTTTCGTTCCGGATGAAAAAATCCGGATGAAACATCGAGCTCTCCGCTCTTTTATCCACAAGCGTGGCGTAAGCATCAGACCGGAAGTCGTCCCGATTTTATCCTCGCGATAACGCGTGGCATGCGTCGGTTCGGATCCGATCTTTCGCGTTTCCCCTTGAAATTTCGTTGATTCTTAGAAGATGCAGTTATATATGGTTATATATGTGTGTGTGTGTGTAATAATTGATAAATGCGCAGTGGCTGTTACGCGCATCATGTTGCATTTATTAATTTTGTTTGTGTAGTATTTAACACGGTTCGTTACCGCCATTTAAAGAGAAATATTTTGGTTACGTTACAATTTCGTACGAAGAAATATATATATATATGTAGAAAAATGAAAATTAGAGTAAATTAGTAATTAGTTTGGTTATTTTAAAAAGTTAATTGCTCTTTTTCATAATGAGCATAATCATTCTTCGTGAAATAGAAACGAAATTTTACGGAAATTAACGACACATTTGTCATGCGATGTCACACGTACGAGGGGTTGTAACGAGTTTGTTAATTAGATTTTTAGTACATTAAATTTTTTTATATTTAATAAGTGAAAAATTTTCGCGCGACTACGTAAATTTGACGCAAAAAAAATAAAAAAAAATAAAAAGTGTAAAATCCGATTTCGTTTCGAAATAGAGATATTCGAGTATTATTGTTTTTTTGTATACGAAGTCGAACAATGTTGAAAATTCAAATTTCAAGAGAATTAAAAAAATCTTGGAGGAGATTTCATCGAAGAGAGTTTAATAAAAATCGCAAGATTTTCGACGTGCAATTCGATTGATATCCTTTTTCTTTTTTTTTTTTCCAATTGTGCGGGGTCAAAGAAAAATTTGTAAGTCAGAGTGGAAATTTGCCGTAGAACATTTTCCTCCAATATGGTGAAATTCTCAATCTGAGGAATCAAGGATTCAAGATTGGCCCTATTTACCCCTAGGATTCTTGCTTCTGTGCGAAGAGGGCGAATTGAGAAAATGCAAATCACGGTTACTTGTGAATGCAAATTGTTCGATGAAAGGTAGATTCAATCATCGTTAACCTTAAGCGGGCCTTATTAATTAATCTCCAAAGGTATTAAAAACGGCTCGACAGCTTATCGTATAACTTCTATTAAGATCAACAACCTGATTAAGAACTCGAACATCGAGCCGGGCAATCGATCAATTTCTTAAACAGCTTTAATAATCCAAAAAGGTAATTGTACGTTCCAATAATTACATATTCAAGATTCGAATTTAAAGTTTGTTCGTTTAAAAATAATTTGATAAAAATTTCTCTTTAATTGAAATTGGTGTGAAAATTCGCGTGAAAATTTCAAATATCTCGCGATCAATCGTTATTCGCGTTATTACTCGTTTAAAAAAAAAAAATACAATTTAATGAGAATGATTAACATCGACCTTTTGATTTCCATTCATAGTCGATTCATTTTTCATTATTCGAATCAACGATGCATTGAAAACGTGTACAGAGAAGAGGAACAGATTTAAAAAAGATATAAAAGAAACGATCTATATCGATTAAGTTGAGAGACAGATTTGCAAAATGTGATAATATGTTGTTTGATCGATCAAAAATTACTTGCGGAATATATTTTTTCATATTTCATCCCGTGAAAAAGGAATATTAATTGATATTGGCATAAAAAAAAAAGCTTTTATCTATAACAATCAAAATGAAAAAATAGAAATGTATTTGTATTTATAACGAGAAAATCTTTATTTTTAATTACTTTTCAAAATATTTAACTTATAATATAAAATATCTCGATATATATAATATTTTAAAAAATTAGTTCACTAAACAAGCAATACTTTTCTCAAAATTCTACCAAAAGTATAATCTTCAAAAATAATCAAATTGGGAATGAAACGTCGAACGAAAACCAATTTCAATTTTCAATTTTCCAAAAAAAATAACCATATCACCGTAAATTTTTGAATATCCATCTCAACAACAAAGCATCAAATATTTCTAAATAATATTCAATCTCTAATTTTAAATCCCTCTATATTTTATCTCCGTTAAAAAAAACCAATTATTACTTTATATAATCGCGAGAAGCGCAATAATTTTTCACGATCACCCCACCATCTGGATTTTATGATAAATATAAAATTCCACGATCAAGAGGGTGATCGGGCACACAGTTAGCCCCAGATACCTCTGAAGAAGCAGTTTTCCCCTTGCAGAGCCTTAAACTTGTATCTATACACTTTTACGACAGTCGGTTTCGTCGAATAAGTCATCGATGCCGATATAAGAAGCGGTATCGCCGCCATATGTTTCCGCGTGTGTGACGTGAAAATGCAAATAGCGCAATGACATCCGCCGCGATACGCAACGGACGTCTTTAATTTATATGCGAGCCACGCTCGCAAAGATTTACGAGCGCCACAGGATCAAGCATCCCAAAGTTGCAGCAGGGGGAAGAAAAAAAAAAAAAAAAACTTTTTCTTCCTTCCTGGTAAAAATTCTTCTCGCTGGACAATTAATTAATCTGATTCTGCAGTCCTTGCGATCCCTGTGTTCTTGATCACACACACATAGAGCTGACCTCTTCTTCGAGCGAAATACGAGTCGAAATTTCAACGAGGGAAGAATACGAATTAAGAATATCTTGGGACACTTGGTGGATTAAATCGCTCGATTGTTTGAATAACTGTCTGTGGTGAACTATCTTGGCCCATCTTTGATGTAGATCTTTCTTTCATAGAAGGAAATGGGGATTATTCTAATTTATTATATATTCCAATCGAAAATTTATTTTAATTTTGAAAATAATTTTTTAAATAATTTGATGATTTCCTTTTTTGAAAAACTTTGTCAATGAGAAAATAAACGAAGGAATTAAGTTACTTACTTTAAATGAAAATTGTAAATCATTAATTTAAATAAAGATTAACTCATTGTGGATTATAAATTCCAGTAACGAGAATCAATTTTAAATTTCCGCCTCGCGAAAACATTCTTTGGAAAAACGTCTTACTTCCTTATGTGCAACTTGATATTCAAGGATATAAAATATAAATTTCTTGCATTAATGTAGACTTCTATGAAGGATATTTTAAACTTTTAATTTCAAAATTGCAATTCTATAAAAATTCGAATCACCTTGAAAAAGAAAAAGAAAAATTAATATCGCATCCAATTTTCATTCCAACGATTTGGAATAAATGGAAAGGAAGGATCCCCACATCCCTGACAACATCGTCTTCACGGTATATACTCGAAATAATCCCCTCCACGATATATGGGCTCGTTCGTATTAGACTTTGATTACCCAGCTGGCGTTCGGATAGCAAACCCTCCTCCACAAAGGGTTTATGGGGTTATATAATCCTGCTCCCTCAGCCCTCGCCACCAGCCTTCTTTCGGTCGAATCTGGGCCGCCTGTAAAATAATAGATGCCGGATACGCGCGATGTTTCATTGCCCGTTTTACAGCTTTGCAAAGTGAAACACGAACGATCTCTCTCGTCTACTCGTAATTGAATCTTGAATCCGGTGCACGATTAACAAATCGCCAGGCAAATGGAAGGGAAAAGAACGAACGAGAACCGATTATTATTTGAACTCGCCGGTCAAAGGGACGAATCTCTCAGTTTTAATCCTCTCCGCGATAAGTCCGTGGTTTTAATTTAATTGGGGGAGGTAAGGGAGTGGAAAGTCCATTTCGAGGACAGTAGTTTCAACCATTTTTCGCGGGAAAGGGAATCGCGGAAATTAAAAGAAAAATTTATGAAGTACCAGGAAAGAGAGGTTTCATTTTTGGATGGAGGAGCGTAGATGGAGGAATATGTCTGGGAATACGAGTGGATGGGAGATAATTTTACCCGTGTAAGTATGTGGAAGGAAGCAGTTATAACGTTTCCTCGTCTGAGGAAAATTTCGAGAGTGTTTGATTAATTGATTGGCCGGATACTTTAACAATTAATTAATTCAATGGAAAATTATCCTACGAAAATAAATGTATAATGAAAAATTTTGTTATTCAAGAGAAAATTATTCTACTTATTCGTGTTTCTTCGAATATAGAAAAACTTTCGAGAATTACTTAAAAATTCTCCTCTGTTCCCGTGATATTCAAGCTCCTTTTTTCTCTTCTCCTTAGAAAATAAAGTTTCGAAAAGGAAAAAAAATATTATTATATTTTTCTTCCAACTCGTTTCTCTTTTAGAAGACAGAACAAGAATATGTTGAACGTCGATCAATTTTTCGAGATGTTTTTCGGTTCGTAATTATTACGGAGAACGAACGTCACCGGGGCTATTAACAAGGAAGTACAACTATTCACGAGGTATGAATTTCAAGGTTGGATTAATAAAGGATAGTATAACATCTTGGTGAGCCCTCGCCCGGAATTAAATTTCCCCTTGTAAACTGTAGGTATAGTTTGCATAGCCATTACGAGCCTCCCGAGCCACTTTACTGTTCCGCCTCAGTGTCGTGTTATCGCGGTTCCACTCTGTCGTGTCTGTATTAAATTAGTAGCCATTGCTTTATAGCCTCCGTTACCGTCCTATGCGCGCTTCAACTTGTTTCTTACCGTCCAAAAATATTTGTCTGCCTCTGGGATAATTTCCAGTCCGGCTGGCAATTCGACTCGCTCACTTGATTTCGTCGTTATAAATTCGTAGTTGAAAATTCAGGTGAACCATGCTCTTGATAACGTTTAATTGTATTAAAAAAGATTCGAATATATTTATTCTTCTTGTCCACCACTTGATGGTTTGTTTCCTGTGAAACGAATAAAATTGTAGCAATGTAGAAACGGATAGATTAATATTATTGATGGAATATGAAATATGAAGAATAGAGTGCACGTTACGTTAAGTGAAAAGCGTTAAATATCTTGAAAATAGAGGAAAATATTAGCAGAAATATCACGATAAAATTTATTAAAAACTGGAGAGATTTGAGATTTTTTTCACAGAATTTTTACCGCTGAAGTTTTTTAAACCTAGGAAATTTTCGATTCCTAATGAAACAAATTGTGATTTTTCCAAAACTTTTTTTGCTTCAGGACACATTTGATTAACAATCAAATCTATCAATAATCTATGCTCCATAAATGTCCATAAAATTACATTTTGCATAGATCAGTGATTTCGAAAATTAAAATTTCGATTCTTTCGAAATAAAACTCGATGCAACGAAATAAATTTCGTTCAATTACAACTGTCAGAAGAAAAAAAAAAAAAGAGAAATAGTCGAAAAGATATTTTTTCCTTTCCCAGATTTACATTAATTTATCTGCGCGGATTTGAAGCAAAAAAAAAAAAAAAAATAAATAAATAAAATTAAGCATGGAATACGACACGAATACGGTCAATATTTGCACAAACTTCGGAATCTGTCACGGACACGCGAATAGACCGTATTTCCGCCTTGTTCCTAGAATTATTTTTGTTAACTGTCACCGCTCCGCGAATCTCATAAATCTCTGTAGCCGCACGATCTTTTGTTCGTCGTATTCACGGCTTGACAAAGCTGGCCGGACATTCCCAGAAAAATACGAGATTCGACTTACGTGAAATATTACGTGAACGATTCTCTCGAAATGTTAGGAAATCCAATGTTATTCCATTTCGCGAAAGAAAGACATTTGCATAATGTTTCGTTCTCGGACGAAACGAAATTTATTATTTTATTGTTAAAACGGTTAAAGTCTGTCCGCGTTTTTTAAATACTTTCCTCCGTTCAACAAGATTCAACAAGATTTTCCATCGTTCGAATTATTATATTTGATGTTACATCAAACGTTGTTCGTTAAAAACGAATATTGGATGTAAAGTAGTAGCATAGATGCTCTTTCAGGTTGGTGGTTCATTTTCTCGAACGAATAATTCTCGAATATCATTTACTTTCTTTCAAAACAAATTATGAATTTTTATTTTCTTAAATAATATCCTCTCTTACGTGCATATTAAATTTTAACAAAAGATAATTCCCATAAAAATTCTGAATAAACGTTATTATCATAACAATAATTATAACAATAGAATAAAATTTATAAGGTTTCACTTTAGTCCATCGATTTGCTCAAATTTCGAAGAAACGAAATACTTTTAATACATCTCGTTGAAACTATTTCTAATTCTTTGTATTAAACGATATTCGCAATATTCTCGAAATATAGACAAACTTTTCGACTTCTATCCGAGTATTTCACATTTTTTTCCTTTATAAGATAAAAATTTCTCTCCGCGCAATATAACTTTTTCCACGCGCCATCAAAATATTATCGCGGAATAAAGTAGCAAAATATTTATTAAAAGAAGATCTCCACTCGTCCACTTTTTCCCACTTCGACATATAATAATTTTATATATGAAATCCACCAAAAGCAACGTTCTTTTTATTAATTTTTAATTTGCGTCATGCATAAGTTTAATCCCCGAACAAGCGGCGAGGAACAGTTGGAACGAGAATCCACAGTTTATGATCGTTGTTAAACGAAACAGAGTATAAGAATGCGGATCTATTCAGAGGGGGGTTGGGTTATTTTGCATTCAGAATATGCGGTTCCGGACGGTCTGGCGACCCAAAGACTCTAACCTCGAGTTTGCCTCCCCGTTATGAGCCTCCGGTTTCCCGAATTCAAAAGCTTACACGGCTATTGTTTCGCGACCCTCCCCTTCCCCCAGTTTGCATATTTCGAAATATATTTGAACACGTTACTTTTCCACATTTTGCGGCCAAGTTATCGCGCCTCTCTACGTTTCTCTTTATCACATGCGTGAAATCATAATTTTAATTGGACGAAGAAAAATAAAGAAAGAAATTCGAGAGGAATTCTTATTATTTGGAATTTTCATTTGGTGATATTATCGATCCATGGCGAGTTCGAAATATCTGTGCAGTGATACAAATTACGTTTAATGATAACAGGGGAGGGGATTTCGATTATCGATATCGAAATTTCCTCGAGCGGTTTATCTTTCGCAGTTCTCCCGCTGTTTATGTATCGCTACGATTTCTCGAACAAGTTCGAAGCGTTGAAATAAGAAGGTATACGTTTCTTTCTGTTTGCTCACGGATTGTTCACCCGGAAGTTTTCACCCCAGATCCTGAACGCGTTTAAGCGGAACAGGAAAGCGGAATTCAAGGATTCGAACAATACCAACTTTCAACCATCAATCGAAAATTCCATGCATGGAAGTTGGAAGTTTTTGGTGAAATGAGTAAAGTGGCGCGAGAATTTTAAACTTTCGCGCAGAAATTTTGTTTTCCTTACAAATTTTTGACGTTGAATAATTTCTTCGATTTCGCGAAGGAGAAGAAGAAGGATTCGAGATCAATTTTAATTCAAACGTGGTGATGAATGGACGAAAGATCGAATAGACGTTTAAGCCTGAATCGTTGCATAAAATCATGAATTATTAATACATTTTCTATTCTTCATTTTTGCATACAGCTTAGATATGCAGATCTATGATTCGTGGAATTGTGAATTTGACAGTTTCGAGGCGTGAACGTTACGATTCTCTGATTTAGAAGTCTCGATTTGGAACAGATTCTTTTATATCTTTCTTCTCTTTAACAATTCATAAATTAGAAATTAGTAGTTACTTGTAGAAATCACGTATGTATGTATATTCATGATATTTCGTTTTCAAAGTTTGCTTTGCATTAAACACCGAAGGGAGAAATGTTTGCTCGAGATGGTCGAATTTTAAGTAAAACAGGGAAGAAGATTCGAGTCCATTTGTTACTTAATACTTTTCTCATACTTTTCCTCCAATACAACATTTTTAAAAAGTATCTTTAATCGGAGAAATTCTCAATGGCGGTTCTTCGTCTTTCTTTTTTTCCTTTTTTCCTTTTATTGCTTGCCGCATAAATAACGCGGTCTGCACCCTCGTTCGCGACTTCCTTGCTCGAAATGCCTGCAATTCCTTCCTTCAGCAGATGCACGATTATTAAGAATTCTAGCTGTGTGAGCGGAGATTAGCGCCCGGCCAGGCCGCCCGTCATTTAATATGCAAACAAGAAAAATGTAACTATAAAGAAAAAAAGTTTATTGAGCCGAGCCACGCGCGCCACCACCCCGCCATTTATCCGTACTACTCCGTAATTCAAATCACCGTCACTCGGCGTTTACAGTTGTGCGTGCTGTGGTCGACGCATATTTTTATAAAAGATGTGATAACTAATTGACATTTGATTGACAGTAATCGAAATCTACGAACAAAGGAAATCACATAAGAAATTTTTTCTTGAGAAAAATTAAAAATGTTCTATTTTAAAATTACGAAATATCAGAGGAAATCTTTTTTTAGTGTCGGTATTTTTATATCTCAACTCAATGTTTACGCCATGGATCATTGGTCAATATATATATATTTAAACTATTTGGAAATCCCAATATAAATATTATTGCCATACTTTTTTAATCCTTCTTGAGAATCACCGATCTGTGAAACATAAACACGTTTACTCGGCGTACAAAATAAAAACCGACATCATCAACACACGCGACAATATCAGCCTGTCGTTTAATCCTCGAAGAAACCAACTGGCGAAACGTGTACACGGAATAAATTCCCTCTGAACCGTCTGAAATTCCTGATATCCCGATATCGAATAAACTCAAACCCGAAACCCTTTTCCTTTCTTCTCTTTTTATCTACACCGCTTCTCCGTTCCTCGAAGCAATTGGCTAAAACGAGTAAAAAAAAAAAAAAAA
>NW_006263502.1:1302912-1316694 GCF_000469605.1 Apis dorsata
ATCACCGATCATCATCGAGTGGCGCTTTATCGAGATCCTATCCTGTGCGACTATCCTCCCCCTCCATCGCGGACCAAAAAGTCGTTCCGTTAAAAAATATCGAATAATTCATGGCCGTCCGATCGAGTCGGACCAGCTGCAAACATCGGCCGAACGAAACGCGAGCATTGTTCCTCCCCCTCCTCCCAACAGCAGTTCCACTATTTTCCACCGTTATTTTCATCGCGTGCAATCTCCGTAATTATCGCCCCGGCGATTCATCGATCGATCGATCGATCGATCCGCATCAATCGTCGCGCGCCCGTTCGCCAGTTAAATCGATCATCGGCCTTTCCTCCTCCTTTCGTCGGGTGTTAAAAGCGCGGCTGGCTGTGGGAGGCGCGGACCTCGTATTTTCGTATTTGGACGGGGCGGCGGGGTGTCACGCACCATCGGTATCGGCTAATTGCGCCGACCATTAAGGATTCTCCAACTTGTGCATAATAAATACGTCGTTACGGGGGAGGCGAAGCGCGCTTCATCACCGAGGGAGGGAAGGCAATCCTCCCTTTTATCGCAAATTAATTAATCCTTGGCAGTTTTCATTAGAGGCGGAAGACGCGGAGCGACCTCCTCTCTTCAGCCTTGCCTCGTAAACACCCTCTCCCGTATAAATTGTTTGCCTACCGCGTTTAAATGCCCTCGAAGGGATTCGATTAATTTCTTCGACGCCTGCGATCGACTCGATGTATCGCGTGTTTGCCTTCAACTTGTCTCTTTCGCGGCTATTTTGTTTTAAGCGTAATTCGATTTCTCTTTCTCTCTTCGCTCTTCGTTTTTTTATCTTTGATGATCGGAGGAGATAAATACGTGGATTTTATTTTCGTTGTTAAATTTCGTTACAGAGAGGAAACGAAAGTGGTAAGTCTCTTTAAAAGAGAATGCAATTGCAGATGGAATAATTTTTTTAACATATGTTGAAAAATTTCAGGCTTTTCTCTCTCTCTCTCTCTTTCTCTCTCTCAATGCATTTTTGAAAATATTGTCCGTCTATTGTTTTATCATTCGGTTTACCAATTTCAATATCCGAGTGTTTCGTTAATAAATCTGCTTCATAAATTTGTACAGATTTTGTACCGATTAATCGGATATGTCTCGCAACATATTGATAACACATTGCATATTTTATTAAGCATTGTGGATGCATTTATATTTCCGCTTCATCCTCGATATTAAACATGTAATATCCTATTTATCAAAATCTGGTGAGTATTGAATCAATATTAGGAGACGATTCGTATAATCACTCTTAAACGGATACTCGACACGTAAAAATCTGAAATTATTTCGAAAACATTGTGTAACAATTTTTAATCATTGGCCAATAGTACCAACTACGTAAAAAATCTCATATAATAATAAAAATTATACCAAAAATTGTCACTTTCATCCATCAAAGATATTTATTTAAAAGAGGAATTTTATCATTTCATATATTTATACCTATCAATCAACTAGTTAATAACTCTCTTCGAAATGAAAATAAAATCTAGAAAAATATATTTTCACAGAAATTAGAAAAGACACGACATATACAAATACTCTTCCAACAACCAACTCTTCCTTTAAACCATCCTCAACTCACCGACTCTGTAATCCATTAATTAACCATTAACGATTTTCGACGAATGCGATTCAACAAATTTTTCATCCTTGGAGGAAAGGAACAAACACCCCTCGACAGAGGAGGAATTTCATATAAGAGAAATCACTCGAGGAGCTTAATTCTTTTTCCGCCCGAGCGGATTGTAAAAGGATGTTTGCGTGCTAACAACAATTGCTTTTTCGATTACACAACTTTATCCCATCTTCCCCTCTGACCTCGATTCTCGCCGCTAGTTTGGCTTCAGGAAACCGGTAATCGGGACATGAAAGGATCGAAGAATGAAAATCGGGCGAGCTTTTCCACGAATCTGATTTCTAAGTTCTAAGGAGGAGGATTTCTGTTCAAACGGTTCGCAAAGACGAATGGAAAGGAGGAGGATAGAAGACAGGCCGGGCAGAAACAGATTCGAGTATCTTTCCAACTCTTCTTTCGTCGGAAAGATCGCGATAGAAACGCGTTTCCTCGTTGCGTTTGACGTGCATTTTTCAAACGAACGAGTTTCTTTTCATTCATATATGGATTTCTTGCAACGAATGCGAGCGGAAGAAATCGGAATGGATTATTTCTTTCTTTTTTTACCACCATTCCACGTTGATTGGAATTTGATTGAACTTGGTTTTATGTTATGTCTGACAGGCACGAAAGGGTTAAAGAAATTAAAAATTGCGAGCGAAAGATTGGTCGCTGAAGCAACAAAATGGAGTGTTGTTTCAGAAATTTCACTATTTGAACGTATATCTAGAGATATTGAAGATTGAATTTGTTTTATTCGATCTCGTTTATGAGGAGGTAATCAGATACGGAATAAAAGAACACGTAACTCATTATATCTCGAGTAAACAAGACGAAATAAAGCTCTTCGAGATATTTTTTTATCAAATACGTGTACGTGTATTTATAACGTAAGAAAACATCAAGAATAATAATTCTTCAACCTCTCGGGCATTGCATTTCATTATTAAAAATATATTCTACAATAACGTGAATTTTTCATATGTAGTCATTATATTTATATCATTAAAGGATTTATTAAGCATTTGCTAGAACAAAGCAATAAACCATTTCTTCCTTTGTCTCACTTTATCCAACGCAAACATAAATTGCTTAACGAATAATTCTTAACGAAACGATATTTTTGAATGCCAATCCTCTGAATTTTCGTAAATACATCGGGTTAATATTTTTATAATTGCATTGCACTATATTGTACACAATAAACTTACAATATACCTTCATGTGGCGTATTGGAATCGATATAGGATTTTTACGTTCACGTAATTGAGCAACAAACAATTTTCCATCTTTCTTTTCCACGATCCACGGTCGATCGATCGGTGATTTTCTTCCGCGGTCGAAAATCTTTAGTGCAAATCGTCCGTATCCTTTAAAGGGCCGAAATTAGGTTAGCCTCCAACGATTTTGCCGTCACGAAACCCTTATTTCTCAACGCAACGTTCGAGTTTAAACGGATTTTCATGGAAACCACGCCCCAACTTTCCCTTCGTACCCGGAAAACAAACTTCGCTCCCCAGTTTTTCGCCAATCTCCTCTCCCCTCTCCCTCGAGCGCGAGGAATATCAAACATCCCGCGATGCTGAAATTTATCCATGATATAAATTTTCTCTCCGCGTGGCAAACTTGGTCAGCGGTGAAGCGGAAATATTCAATGTTGAAAGAATTATCGCTCGACGCCAAACCGAGATTATCCGTGTATATTATACGATAATTTTGGATTATATTTGGATATCGTGAATACTTATTAACCATGATTTCAAAAAGTTTGAAGCGTTTTGATTCATTTCGCCACGATGAACGAAGCATCGTATGCTTTCATGTTGGATTTATGTTGTTGACGTTTCCGCCGATTTTTTCATCCCAAATTGAAGCGCAAATATTTTTCTAAAAATATTTCTCTTTGTCCCCGCAAAGTGAAACGTTTGTGATCCTTCTTTCTATACAGGGTGTCCCAGAAATGTGGGAACATCTGGAGTTTTGTTAAATAGTTTCAAGCAGTATTTTCTTTTGGAAAAATTTTCGGTTTTTGTTGACGAATTATTAAAAAAGTTGGCTGATCACGGAATAGAAACAAATCTAAACGATACAAAGAAGAAATATTTTTTTATCGATAAAAAAATAATATCGAATTGTATCACGAACGATGAATAATAAATTATGATATTCAACGCACGTTTTCTTCGATTCATTAAGGATTCATCACCGTCATTCATGACCAGTTCGTCATCGTTTCTTGGATTTGTTTGCGCTCGGAGACACGTAGCCAATGCTATCATTATCGTTCAATGTTTTCTGTTAATAAAATTCTTTTTTTATCAAAGCTGAAACGAAAGAAAAAAAATGTTGTTTGAGATCTACACTTTTTCGATACGTTAAATAAATTTATATTACTTACACAATGCAATTCATGCTTATAATTTAACACTCTTTTTCGCGTTATAAGAATAAAGATTTTACACAGTTTCATTTTGTCCTTTCGGGAATATTTCGATAATTTTTTAAAAAAATCTTATTTCCCTTCGTACGTCTTTTTTAACGTTTAAATCTCATTTTCTCGCAGACAAAGGCTCGCTTCAAGACCCCGTGGAGAAACGAGGACAAATCCTTCTCTGCTCTTCGTTTTTTTCGTTAACACAATTCAAAGTTTACCACTTTATCCCAAGTTCCACGGACTTTCCCCCTTCGAAACGCAAGTGTTTTAGATATAGGGGAGTTAGGAACTGTAGTATCGAAATTGAAACTTATTCCCAATCGCGGTTCGAAACGACCTAAACTGCAACTATTTGACGCTTTATTATTGCGATACAAACTACACAGTCCATATTGCAGTTGGACTACCGAAGATATTTCCGCAATAACGAGACGGACGGCGCTGTTGATATCCTAACCGTGCATATCCTTTGCTACAGGTTGCCAATAGGAAACGATAGTGCTTAATTAGGATCCTAATCTGCGACCATCTTTGTGAAAATTGATATCCAACCGAAATTGCAATCGAAAATGATTTCGATGATCGTGTCGCATCAGGATAATTTTGATCGATCTTTTGTAATCTTGATCATCGTCACGTTTATTATTGATTCAAAAGCATAATCAGCTCGAATTTTGCGAAAATAATTTGCTTTGTCTTCTTCCACGATATCGATTATTATCAAAATGAAGACCTAATAAAAAAAAAACAGTATTAGTTATAATAATATGGAATTCACAAGATGAAACCGATTAAGAAATGCTATAAATAGATTCAAATATCGAATGAAAAAATTTAATTGTTATAGTTGAAACGAATGTTAATTAAATTCAGAAAACTTGAGAAATTTAGAACTCTTCGTTACATCAGATGTATTGTAATTCAATCAAGATCCATAATGAAATTCTTCGTTGACATTGATCCACGAAATAAAACACAGAAACTTAATTTTGCTCTTCGATCCTCGAGTTCGTCATCAGTTATATTCGAATTATTCTATTTTAATCAACTCGAGACTTCAAATTAAATTAAATTATCGATCGAAAAAATCGCTAATCTGATCCACGTTCTTTTGATTATCATCTTCCCATATATCGTCTCTCAATCAACAATCTGTAAGCAAACACGATGCGAATAATTTCTTGTTCAAGCATTCTCCATCTTTCCTTCTCCAAAATTTGAACAATAATTGCGCCTTTTGATGTAAAAGGCGATATGACAAGAATCGATACCATTGATCCAAAGTCTGATTGCCTTTACCCAGATCGCTTTGTTCCCTCTAAATGGCATTAACGTCGCCTTGATGTTCGCCAATCCGTCGGATGCACGGTGAATTCCGTTTGACGCGAGATACGCAACCGTTGGAATGCGACCAACGGTTTGGAATCCGGCCATTTTACGGTGCAATAGTAATCGCGAGCTTGTGTGATCTCAGACACGGCAATCTCGACTCGGATTACAGCTCATTGGATGATAACCCTTCCAATAGAATTTGCTCGCGCTTCGATTCTCGATCGAATTATTCTTCAGCAAGAATAATAAAATATCGTGCACAAAATTTCCTCATTCCTCGACTCGTTCGATTCTCTTTAAAATATTCTTTGAATAACAATAAATAACAAAGTATCGCGCACTTGAATCGTTTATCATTATTAAAACTGTCCAATTGTGTGTCAGAGATATGAAATTCTTACAAATAGATAAATGTTTTCTTCCACGAATAATTTCCTGGATAAGGAATAACAGGAAGAATGTTGTATGCAAATTTTTAATCTGTGATAAAATATTTTTCCATCGAATATCTAAGAAGCAGGCAGCATCTAAACACGAAAGAGAAAGAAACATCATGTTTTTCCTTCGAATTGACGATATTTACTAGCTGCCAAAGCTAAACCTCTTCCTCCTTTCCCCTTCTATCCAAAGCTTGGGGAAATATCCAAGGGCTGAGGGGAGAGTGGCGAAGGGGCGTGAAACGATAGGGTAAGCGGTCGAGGTGCGTGGGAAAACAGGAGGAGGGGACAGAGGGGAGAGGGTGGTTTCCGGGTACGTTCACCCGCGACGAGTTTCATTCAACCCTGGAGGGGGGAAGGGAGGGAAAAACTTTTTCCATGGGATGAAGAAAAGAAGGGGGGAGGGGAGGGAAGCTGCGTCGAAGCGAGGGGTTGCGCTTGTCGAGCGATATAAGTGCGTGAACAGGTCGTGTTACGCTTGGATTCAAGTGGTGCGCCCGGCCGCTACGTTTTAATTATGGCTGGCTTACTTTTCTAACCTTCGTTAACCGCTACGTCACGCTATCAGCCGCGAGAATTATATTTTTACTCATTATTTTAATTATGCGAGGCTTGGAACGAAAAGACGTTTCAGAAGATTGAACATCAATTATGGAGGATGGTTAATAAGTTGATAGGGTGTATTTAGTCATTCGTTGGCTCCAAGTATCGTATAAACGACGCACCTCTTGATTTATTTGATCGTTTTTATTTATAACTGATTAAAACAGTTTGCTTTGAAATTGAAAAAATCTAATTAATCATTACGTAAAGATGTGATTTATATATATATATATATATATAGATTTAAAAGTTTGTAAGACTAATTATAGAAGTCGATTCATAACACAAACTTGGTATATAAAGATGTCGCTTAAGGCTTATTTATCGACACATCGAAAGCCAGCCTCCCAGAGTTTAACTTCCGTCGTATTTGGAGAGAGGTTGAGAAAGTTCCGTGACTTGTTAAATTTAACTCATAATACTTCGAACCGCAGGAAACTGGACCTCTACCTCAGTGTGCGAATTCGACTCATGCCTCGCATATGTTATATTAGTTTTGACTTTGAATACGTGTCTCACGAATGAAAGAAAATGATTTATATTTAAATCATTTTCAAATACATCTTCAAATCGATGATAAAAATGATATAGATCCGAACGAGAGCCCTCTTTTTTTTCTTCGTTTCTTCTCAATCGTTTCGAATTACAGAATTCGTATAATATTTATCTTTCCACAAGATATTACGCTTTTCGTGCATTATATCCCCGCAACGAGAAGATGTTTCTTAATTGCGAGTCTCTCGCCATATTTTGCATGCATGTTGCCATGTCTTCCATCGAGAATTTTCGCGTTACATAGGCGCATTGACCGACGAATTTAATTTAATTGACCGAAATGGATTTAAATTCATTACGCGGGACGCGTTTCGAATATATATATATTTCATATATTCATATCGCGCCACCATTTTCCACGTTTCATTAATATCAATATAAAACAGGTAGCGCGAATCCGCGAATTTCAAATTTCAATTTAGAGCTTTATTTTCTTTCTTTGGTCGCTTCATAACCCCGAAATTGAACCGCTTTTGAATATGAAAGTGAATGGAGATTCCTGCGATTCGACCAGCCGATCTCGTGTTAAAAATTTTTTCGATATTAAACAATCATCTCTCCTCCTCCCTTCGAACAACCATCCAATCGAATCGCCCCATCTCGTCCCAAAACGACGAATAAATTCTTCCTCCTTATTTATCGAAACTTTGGATCGATCCATCGATCCAAAACAAAGTCGATCCATCATGATCCTCGACGACACTCGAACTTCCGTCAACGCGACTTTCCCATGGAAGCAACGTTTTCATACCTTCGCCTTTGTTTAACAACGTACGCACGCATCCTCACTCCGCCATTTTGAGTAAGCCAAAGCTTATTATCGTTCCCTCGAGCATTTTTCATCGATATTTTAATAAATAATGTGTCCGTCTTCCCTCGTTTCTCAACCCTCGTGTTCACTTGCGGAGGAATCGAGGAGCGAAAGCCAAGCTTCAGCGTTTTGTTTTTTCGTTTTCAATGACGATTCGAGGAGATGGATCTTACGTTTCGATCGATTGTGCGATTTCTGATATTTCGTGGAAGGATCGACAAATTCCGCAGAGCGGAAAAAATACGAATTTAAAGTTCTAATTTCTTTCCCCGTGGAGGGATGGTTTATTGAGGGAGAAGGAGGAAGGATGGACGGCTTTCAACTTCAATTTGAAAGGGTGAGGAGGGAATATAAAATATTCGCCAAGTTTTCTCCTTATTCCACGGCTCGAATTATTATTCCTTGGCTCGGCCAATTCTCACGGCTGTCGACTATTTCGGTGTTAAAAGGGAACGTTGCTTGTATTTGTATTCCGTTTCTGAAACACTCTATCTGTTGATAAATAACGTTAATTGGGACGGCCATTTTCCTCGTCCATTATTCCACAAGTAGATTGTGCGTGCTGGCGATAGCCAGATGACTGTTTCTTGTGTTTATTGTCAAGATTTTTCAAAACAGGAGAGTTGTTTCAGATAAGAGAGTCTGAAGAGAGGAAAAAAAAAAAAAAAAAAAAAAAAAAAGGCATTATCAACTCGGGTATGAAAGAAACGGGGGAAGAATTATTTTGAATTGCGTTAAGATATTTTTGAAATCTTCGAGTGTTTTTGAATTTAATTTTTTTATAGGTAAATGTTATTTTTCGGTGGGTTCTTTTTTTTTTTTTTTTCGTTTTTTTTTTTTCCTTCCAAGCGAGCAAAATTGAAAAAAAAAAAAAAAAAAAGAAAAAGAAAGGCATTATCAACTCGAGTATGAAAGAAACGAGCGTAGAATTATCTTGAATTGCGTTAAGATATTTTTGAAATCTTCGAGTGTTTTTGAATTTAATTTTTTTATAGATAAATGTTATTTTTCGCTGGATTCTTTTTTTTTTTTTTCGATTTTTCTCGCTTGGAAGGAAAGAGAAAAATTATTTCTTACTTTAGTATCGAGAAAGAAGTATTTCTAAAAATTAAAGTTTTATTTCAATTTTTAGAAATTGAGGAATGATTAAAAGATCATTGTTTCACGAACCGAGATAAAAAGAAAGAAAACGTATTTTCTTCGAGTTGTTGCAGAATAGCGATTTCGATTTTTCTTCCGGTTAATTTGTAAGTTTGTTGCCTAGATTTTCATTCCACGTGGAGATTTTATCACGGCCTTATTTAATTTTATATCCAGCAGCTGTACGTAGAAAACTGGCCGCGGCAATTTCCATTCGAGAGGCAGAGCGCGGCCTTTTAAACCCAGTATTTTTTTTTTTTTCTTTTTTACCCTCGAAAATATGAATTGCAAAACTTACATATACACCGGGGCCGCATTCAACGTACAAGGTTCGGGGAAGGAAATTGGACTCTCCGGGATTGCTTCGAGTCTTCAGAGAGAAGAGTGCGAGAATTTGATTCGCAGGCTACATCGAGAATCATTTAACCCCCTCGTTAATCGAAGCTTGATTCACTTCCCTCCTTTGCCCTTAATTAAAATTTAATACCATGGATTATTAGAAACGGACAAGAAGAGACAACAAGGCAAGAAAGATCGAATAATAATTAAAAACCTCCCCCTTCGACCCCCTTTTTAATCTCACCTTCCCCACTTGGGCCAGAAAATTTTCTCATTTCCCTCCCTCCTTCCCTTTCTCTCTCTCTCTCTCTCTCTCTCTCTGTTTTCCCAAATTTCTTTATCCGAAAGAAGATATCAAGCGTCGAGGTGAAAAATTTCGCGGAGAGAAGAAAGGCTGGCAATCTTCGCGGTTGGCGAAGACCCACGTTATTCCGGAATTACAGTGGACGCGCGTTATTCCGAGCGTAGCCACTTTCCCGACACAATGTCACGTCTAAGCCGGGAGACGCCCTTTGTGCGGCTGAATTCTTTCCCCGGCTAACGAAAATCCTTCAACGGAGGGAGGGAGGAAGAGGGGAGGATCGCGCTACCCTGTTCGCCATCTCATTTCCCTCGCACGAGATTCTCCTGGGTTCGCGACCCGGTTGTAATGAGCTGCCAGACATTGCTCCACAGTCACTTAGAAACAACCCGACGAAATACCTGAGAACAACCGTCATCCGAGCCCTGATGGGGAAGAAGGGTTGACTCTCTCTCTTTCTCTTTCTTTGCTTTCAATGAAACGTGATTCGCGCCGAGCGTTGTATGAAACTTTGGTGGAGATCGACGGTGCTGGAAAGAGTATCTCGATGCATTTTGAAACCATTTCTTCAACGTTTCATCGTATTTATCCCTCGTGTCGTTCTTATTGTTATAAGGAAAGATTTTAAGCGATTTAGTTGGAGATGGAGGAATTTCGATCGATGTATATTTGGTAATATAGATCGAGTAAATAGTAGTGAAAATTGGAATTAGTCGCTGTTTAAAATAATTCGTTAACCAAAATCATTTTATGCAAGATATGTGTTATGCAAAACGCGTATTCGTAATTGGAAATTCTTGTCGAATCGTTCAATCAATGACAAATTGTGTTTCGGATAATTAAAGAATAACAATATTTTTTTTTTTTACAATATCGCAATTTCAATTGTTCTTACAAGTGAAAATATTCGAAAGAGCGGGAACGAAATGGAGTTTTTCCAATTGCGGGGTCCATCGGTGACATATTACATACCCGTTGTGCGTGTGATGCAATTATTCGAAGAACGTGCTCTCATTTAATTTCATGGTATTCCAACTATGTTGATTTACCGGATGGACTGTTGCGTATTGAAAATTTAATTAGGATCACATTGCTTGGTCCCGTGTTGTGCTTTCGATAATAATGCATGCGTGGGTTAATTAATTTGCAGTCGTGGATGCACGACTGTTTAGCATCACGTGTGTAACGAGTCGCCGCTTTTCCCGTTCTGTCCATTCTCTTTTGTTCCCGCCAATTTATCGAATCACCGTGACCTGCAATGCATTTTGTTACGTGTTACGCGAATCTCGGAAAACGTATGCGAGGTTATTATGATCGAAAACGTTAAAAGTTATAGTATACGTTAAAAGTTTCTTTTGGATAACTTCCTTATGAGGTAAATATAATATTTATGAAATGAATGAATATTTTATCGTCGAAAGAATATTTATATTCGAGTATTATTTCTCAACTATTCGTTTTCGTTAAAGGAATTAAATTATTGTGCATTTTTAAAGATTTTCTATACCACTTTTTTAACTTAACACGGATAGATAAATAGATATTTAATTTTTTTATCCGCGTTAATATCGTAATTCTAATCGTATTTTTCCTCGTTCCAGAAAACCCACGAAAGTCACACGTTGATGTATCTATAAAAATTTCAAAATTTTATTTATATAAAGCCATGCAATATTATTAATTACATTTCTCTTTAAAAAGTCAGGAAATTATTAACCCTTTGCTCTCCAATGGTGACTCTCCAGCACCAATGGGATTGTTGTGATAACTTGAACGGCGATGATATTTATTTATGTTTGATTTTTTTGGAATATCGCTTCATAAATAGGCTAAACTCTTTACGTATAATCTTATGAGATGTAATCTTATCTTATGATAATCTTATGAGGCCACCAAACGCACTGAACACGTGGATTTGAATCTGGAATTGCTAGTTCGACCGAGCGAAACAAGCCTGAAGTGCAAAGGATTAATATAAAATCGGTATTTTAACGAGATTATTCATTGCAAGAAATTAAATTTATATTGTAATTTAAATTAGAATGGATCAAATTTTCAAAAGATTTCACAAAGTTACGAATTTCACTTTACCTTACATCGTGTCATTAACATTGCATATACCAAAATAAGATGCTTTTTGTTTCCCCGCCGAATGTGCTCAATCGATGATTCACCCGCTCTAATCCTCTGATTCTACAATTCGCATCCATATACACGCACACACCGCTTCCTTCTTCGC
The DNA here is from genome assembly GCF_000469605.1 of Apis dorsata. NCBI lineage: Eukaryota > Metazoa > Arthropoda > Insecta > Hymenoptera > Apidae > Apis > Apis dorsata. The sequence goes on from NW_006263502.1 coordinate 1,314,761, forward strand.
GACGATATTCAACAAGAAATTTCCGTTACACTCTGTCATCGATTACCAATTCCCCTTTACGATTTACGAGATAATAATGGACTATCGATGGCACTATTCGAAAAACTGCTGCCCGACATCGGATAAAAGTCTTCTGCGCGCTGCGAAAGAGGATGCGGGATGGAAAGGGGTGGATTATCCGCGGGAAGGGTCGTGAGACAAAGTCCTGTTGAGATAGGAAGCTACGACCGCGAACGAGGGCTAATAACCTAGGAAGTTAATTACGGCCATAAACTGCGAGGGGGGTTGTTTGACTATCCCTTCGCAGCAAGGGTGGCTGACATAACGTGGCCTCGTTACAACGTCGCAACGCAAATCCCTATGTTCCCTTCTCGTTGCCCTTTCGAAGCGATCGTACATGAAAAGCACTTTCTCCTCGCGAATCTATGGAAATCAAGTTAAAATCTCGATTCGAATTCGTGATCATCTCGAGCATTCAAACTTTTTTCTCGTATTATCGATTAAATTCTTTTCCATTTTTTGTGATTATTCTTTTTTTTTCTCCCTGCCTCTTTCACGGAATTAATTGCGAAGGGGGAGAAAATCATTACGGAGTTTCGGGTTTCTTTTCTTTATTTTTCGTACTCTTTCTCCACTTTTTTTTCTCTTTTCATTTAGAAATTAATTGCTAAAGCTTTTTTGTACGTGTTGTTTCAGTTGAACGCCTCAAATTTGTTGTCGTACAGTTGTCTCACACGATCGATTTTCACACTTCTCTTTTCACAGAATTAATTATTGGAGAATGGGTGTTAGAGCTCAGGAGAAGGGATCAAAGTGACTCAAAATCACTGTAATTATCTCACATGCGCAAACTTTTTCTTCGAGTACCACTTTCCACGATTATTGCTCTTCTCTTTCCCTTTTCTTCTTCCTTTCGTGGAATTAATTACCAAAGGGATCGATTTTTCTTAAATTTAATTTAAAAAAAGTTTAGATTTTCTACAATTATTATTATTATTAATCTCGTTTGTTTTTCCACGAAACTAATTGCCGCAGGGAAAGGGAGAGGATCGTTGTAAACGTTTCGCGTACAGCGGTTTCGTTGTTTCACAGCGGTGAAAAATGAAAAACGAGTCCGATTAAAGCACAGGTTTAAGAAAAAGAGAAGCATGGAGGAGGGCCATGTTGGAACGTGGCGGTGGAAAGACTGATAACTACCTGGGAAGAACGAATGTTTACTAGTATGAATAATTCATTGTTTCGGTGAAATTGTACCCGGAATGGACAATGAACGGATGCAGTTCGCAATAAGCCGGGAGGAAAATTGCGCGCGGAAATAATGCCCCTGCGAAACTTTGTCCCCTTGTTGCGTTTTATACGCGAGCAACGCGTTTACACCCCTCCGCGAGGATCTAAGTAAATTTCGATCTTATAAATCGCGCGATATCGTGTTTTTCGTGCATATACACTCACACGTTTCCTATTTTTAATTAGTGCTCTACGGAAGAACGGGGAGAACGTTGAAAAAGGGGAGGAGGGTTGGAACGCACTCTCAGACTCGTAATCTCACGGATTAATTAACCTTAAGCTCAAAACGTTTAATTAAGTTAAGAAAATTTACCCGAAATGCGAATATTTCTCGTCCCTTTCCTTTTTTGGGGGAGAATCTAGGGGAAAAAATCTAGGGATCTCTAATTTATAGAACGAAAAAGGGAGAGAGAGAGAGAAATGATTTTTGTGACAAAAGTCGGATATTGAGACGTGGTTCCGGAATCGACGTGGACCATGTTCTATTTCAATAGTGTATCGTTGCTCGTGTTCCACCAAAACAATGCGTGTCAGAGAACATTTTTTTGCGAGCGATCCGAAAAACGTTTTCCTTTGTCCGGTGCGCGCGAGCCGGATTGATCGGGAGTAAAAAAAAAAAAAAAAAAAAAAAAAAAAAAAAAAAAAAA
>NW_006263502.1:1316708-1320243 GCF_000469605.1 Apis dorsata
CCCCCAAACTGGATACCGATATCATTCAAATGTGACGAATATTGGCAGTCTATAGGCGTTCGGTTGATTATCTTTATGCGCGGTTTGTTTTACAAACACTGACACCCGAGAAACCGATTGAAAATTTCAATGTTATCGGTTGGAATTTTGATAAATCGTTTTCGAATCCATTTTACGCGGATCAAAAGAAGAAAGGGAGATAGGAAGGGGATTCGTACCGGTCACCGGAAAAAATCGATAAAATTTTTCTTCTCAACGCAACCCCGTTTCGAATCATTTTCATCGAAACTTTTTCATTTCCCGTGTAGAAAAAAAAAAAAAATATTAAAATAAAATACCGGCGGGGTTTGTTTTTTTTTTTTTTTTTTTTTTTTTCGTTCCCCTTCCTCTGTTTCAATTAAGAAGAACCTTTATTGGTAATGTTTGTTATAAAACGCTTTTTTTATTTCGAACGAAACGAAATGCATGGAAATAGCTCTTTGAAATAGAGCGCTGTTTTCAATCCATTGCCCGCTTCATTTTGGCTACACGTTGTTTCATTTTTTCTTTGTTACCCGTTTTATTGTCATCGAATATCTCTATTTGAAATTAAAACAACCGCTTGTTTGGTAATGGATCCCACTTCCCTCTTTTAACGACACGCCATTCCAATTATCTGTTTCCATACCGATGATTGTGCCTTCGTTCGATAAATTAATTTCTCGATTTTTTTTTGAAGAATTTACAACAATAAATGTCGACAATGATTCCTTATCTCTAGTAGAATTTTTACAGACTCTGCGCATAAACGCTATAAACAAGCGAGATAAATTAGTTAGCTGTTTATTATTTTTCACATGGATGTTTATTTCAAAAAAAAAAACTCTCTTATCGAGAAATAAGGTGTATTACAATGTTCCACACTGGAGAGTCTTTTGCTAACTTTTACTCGATCTTTTCTTCGATCCAAGTGTCGATACAATTACTTCTAAAATACGAAACACTAATACGTAATAAAAATATATCGAATATTTTTAACGTTGAGAAATAAGAAAGAATAATTCCAAACATCCATAGAAAAATAAAAAGAAATTAAATTTTATAAATAAAAAATTATTCGTGTTTATATATATTTTTTAAATCAATGCGATCCAATCATTTTATCATCTCGAACGAAGCGAAGAAATTAATTTTTAAATAACGAATCTTTTTTCTTCTTCCTTCATCAAACATATGGTTTTACAATTTTTCTTTCCAATATCATATCCTCCCTATTTTTCGCCAATCGATTCTTTTCCACACAAAAATAATTTGTCAACGTGAACGTAAAACGTAAAAATAAACTCTCGTTCCTCTCAATCCGTATATTATTAATTATAAATTATAAATTATCAAACGCGAATATTTTCCTAACTGACTGTACCGTTTTTTAAACAAAAGAAATGCATCACGTGTCGGAAAAACTCTCGATACACGTCATGTGCATGATGTAAACAACCTCGATACGGAAAATTTCTTTCCCAGAAGAGAAGGAAAACATATCGTCCGATACGTGTACGCGATAAGACGGGCCAAATGGCCGGCTCTAATCTTATCATAAAGCGCACAACCGATACTCACTTTAATAAAACAAAATCACGCGTTTCATCTTTTTTCAATTCGCAATAATAATAATAATAATATTAATAATCGGAATCGGAAAAGTAATTCGACGAGTAGGGCGTAAACAGATTAATCGAATCCGTCTCGAATAAATACACGATACACGGCCTATTCACCGTCAATAGCTCGACGAAATGTTTCGAGTAACGATAATTCCTTGCCTCTTGTTCGCCGCGTCTCTAGTCAACTGCGTGGACGTGAACTGGTACAAAAATGCTCTCGTGTATCAAATCTATCCGAGGAGTTTCCAAGACAGCAACGGGGACGGTATAGGCGATTTGAACGGGATCACGTCACGGTTAGATCACGTAGCTGACATAGGAGCCCAGGCGCTCTGGTTGTCGCCCATCTACAAGAGTCCCCAGGTCGATTTCGGTTACGACATCTCCAACTTCACGGACATCGACCCGGTTTACGGCACTTTGGCAGATTTCGACAGGCTCGTGAAAAAGGCGAAATCGCTCGGTTTGAAGGTGATCCTCGACTTCGTGCCCAATCACAGTTCCTACGAGCATCCGTGGTTCAAGAAGAGCGTCCAAAGGATCAAACCGTACGACGAGTACTACGTATGGCGGGACGCGAGGATCGTGAACGGGACCAGGCAGCCGCCCAACAACTGGCTGAGCGTGTTCTGGAACTCGGCGTGGGAATGGAACGACGTTCGACAGCAATACTACCTGCACCAGTTCGCGACCGGCCAGCCGGATCTCAATTACAGGAGCCCCGCGTTGGATAGGGAGATGAAGAACGTGTTGACGTTCTGGTTGGATAGGGGGGTGGACGGTTTCCGGATCGACGCCATCAATCACATGTTCGAGGACGCGAGGATGTTGGACGAGCCGAGCGCCAACAGGACCGACCTGTCCAAGAACGATTACGAAAGTTTGGTGCACCTGTACACGAGGGATCAAGACGAGACGTACGAAGTGTTGAAAAGCTGGAGAAACCTCATGGACGAGCACTCGAATCGCACCAACTCCGACCCGAGGATGATCCTCACGGAGGCGTACGCGGATTTCGATTTAACGATCAAGTATTACAAGTCCGGATCCACGGTCCCTTTCAACTTCATGTTCATCACGGACCTCAACAACCAGTCGACCGCCTCCGACTTCAAACAGCTGATCGACAAATGGGTGGGCAACGTGCCTGAGGGGAGCGTGACCAATTGGGTCTCGGGCAATCACGACAATCACCGCGTCGCCTCGAGATTCGGCAGGCAACGGGCTGACGAGATCATAATGCTGACGTTGACTTTGCCCGGCATAGGGGTTGTTTACAATGGGGACGAGATCGGGATGGAGGACAGGTCGTTCACGTACGAGGAGACCGTGGACCCGGCCGGTTGCAACGCAGGCCCCGCCCAATATTACTTGAAATCCAGGGATCCCGAGAGGACGCCCTATCAATGGGACAACAGCACGAGCGCTGGATTCTCCAACGGAAAGAAAACCTGGCTACCCGTTAACGACAATTACAAGTCTTTGAATCTTGCCGCTCAGAAGAAGGAATATTATTCCCATTACGTGGCGTTCAAGTCCATGTCGTATCTGAAGCAGCAGCCAGTGATCGCGAACGGGAGCTTGGAGGTGAACGTGATCGATGGAAGGGTTCTGAGCGTGAAACGGCAATTGGGAAACGATACCGTGATAGTTATGATGAATTTCTCCAACCATCCTGCCACTGTAAACATCACCAAGCTACATCCGCCTGGCAATCTCGTCGTTTACGCGAACAACGTCGTCGGCTCCAGTCTTAGCCACGGTAACTGGATCTATCCGGCCTCGATGACTATCCCCGCATTTAACTCAGCTATATTCACCAATTACGACTTGTATTGGCAATATTGGAAAGATGTAGATTGGTTGTAAATTGGGAGACGATTTTTTTTTTT
>NW_006263502.1:1320442-1335238 GCF_000469605.1 Apis dorsata
TCAATTTGTCGAGGTTTTTCTCTTTTTTCTTTCGTATTTTTAACGTATTTTTTGGTACGCAATTATATAAAATTCGTTCGATTCTTCCTCGTTCGTGGATTCGATCGAATCGAATAGATTGGAAATACGCGAAATGCGTAAAACGAAGCTTTTATAACGAACCTTCGAATAACAATAACTTGCATATTCATATCGAGCAAAAATTAATTTGGTATTTATGATACGGAGATATGATAATTATCCGTGAAAATTCCTTAACGAGGAGCCACGATTTGTTTGAAGTGGTAATGATTATTTATCTATTAAAATTCTCATCAATTCCTACAGCAGGTTTGTTTGATTCTATTCCCCTTATTGTTGGAGAATTCGATTATATTATTCTCGGACGAAATTGATTCAATTTTCGTTAATTCGTCCCTTGTTAGACATTCGGATAAATAAACGAACCAATGATTATCTCATTCGTTTCGCCTCGTCATTAAATCTCCATTTTCATCGCGTTTTAAATCCCGTGGTATTCCCCGGCCAAGGGAAAAAGTCATTATAGAATAAATTCTATCGGATCCCGTTACATCGATCGGTTAAAATAATTAATTAGAAACGGGATTGCGATTCAATTCGGCATCATAAATTACAGACGAGTAAAATCGGGCATGGAGATAATTTCTGCGTTGCCTTTTATTCACCGACTTCCTCCCCATCCACGGGTATCGAAGAAAAATGGTCGGTGGGCTGCCAGTCAACGGCCATGTTAATTAACCGGCCATTTGCGTATTTAATATGGTCGAATTATTTAGCACACCGAAAATCCTTTCGCCAATTTTCGAATATTCGTGGAATAATTACATTATGCCGTTCTTACATTCGAGAATATTCGAGGAAAAAGGCTGCAAATTTTATCTTCCTCCTCCTCGATAACGCGTCGAAGAATCACCGTCAATCAACTGACGCGTTAATTAAAATTATTAATACTAACATTGCAACTATAGTTAGAAGATATTTAGAGGCAGTTCGGAGAAAAGCAGATATCCAAACGAAATTTAATCATAGGTATCGACAGAAGGATTATTATTTTTTCATTAAGGAATTTCTATTTTCGTGTCATAAATTTTCTTTCAATCACCAATACATCCGAATTTCTCTAAATCTTTTCTTTCCAGAAATTTCTCCAATTTATTAATCCCCTTTCGCAATATATTAGAAGTCGAATGGAAGAACATTTGCACAGAAAGATTTACACAGTTCAAATTCGGAATAAAATGTTTTCTTGAAACATGGATGATTCTTCCAAAAAGATCCATTCGAACGAAACGCGACGTACAAAAGCCACAATATTCGTCGTTGCCTTAATCATTAGGAAAAGGTTAGGTCCATTAATCCCGAGATGACTCAAAGTTCTCGATTATTCCCAGAAATTCTTCCTACAACTTCCTTCCTTCCTCCCTTCGAGGAAACCTCTGTTCCCAGATTTCGATCCTTCATCCGTGAAATGCACATTTTCGAATCGTTAATGGCGTTCAGGGAGAATGGTCGAATAAGTGGTTAGTGTCGCGCGAACGATCCCTTCGAAATTTCTCACGATGAAGTCGGAGAGAGAAAGTGGAGAGTATTGTTTGGTCGTTCTCTGGAAGAGAAACGCGAGGGTTGGCGAGATATATATGTATATGTACGAGAGGAAATTCTCAAGTTTTCATGCAGACAGCCTCCAGTGTGTCGCGGCGCTGCACCAATCACGTTGAGTGCACATTCTTCAACCTATCCTCCTGTCTCTTGTCCCCGTTATTTCTCTTCCTCTTTCAGACGTCGCCGAGACACTTGGGAAAGATGTGCCCCCGCGCACACCATCGACTTCATTTGTGTACACACGGTTACGTATTCGCAACGCGGCCTCGTATCCCCGTCGAGGATCGACACACACACATACACGTGTCTCTTTCTCTCTCTTTCGCTCTTTCTTTTGTTCTCTCACGCGCGATACGCGTACACGTAGCTTTTGCAACGATAGGATCAATCGTGGCAATCGGTGCTTCGTTTCTCCCAGGAACGATCACGTGTGCCTGTCCTCCATCGATTCCAGCTCGAATGCTATTTTGTTTCCCAACGTTATTCGCGGGAAAGTGAATGCGATCGAACCGATAAACGATAATCAGAGATCTCTCTCGCGTATATTCTTTGTTTAAAGAATATTGTTGGTTTACGTTTTTAAACGAGATTTCAATCTATCTAATAAAAAATAATTTTTATAAATTTTAATAAAATATTATAATATTTTAATTATTTTATATTATTACAAGTATGTTATCTTTTCGAGCGTTGAAATCTGTTTATATCGGAGAAAAAATTTTTTGTAATTAACGTATTATGTTATTTTGATATACAATTTTAAAAAAAGTTACACGAAAAGTCATCTATTCGATAAATAAATCGTTCCTGTATGATATCTAGGAAGAAATATTTTAATATATTACTCGAAATTATATAATTCTGTCCGAAAATTTCAGCACATTTCGCGTAAAGTAGTGAAATAATAACAAGTTATTACAAAAAAGAACAGTTAAGATTTCATTCGAATAACGAACGAAATATTGCGTTAGTAACGGCCAATTTAATCGTTTTTGCCCAACTCGTCGCATAATTAAACCTTTGACGAAGTCGGTGAACGAAGAAAGACAGAATTTTACCGGAGGCAAAAGAGGCAACTACTTTGTTAAAACACTTCCAGTCAAAATTTCATATCGGACGGGTTGCATCGTATCCGTCCCGCTCACGGCAATCTCTACCAAATATTTTGACGTTGAACATCACGTCTGAAAGTCACGTCTTATTTCCCGCTCTACAGGCTCTTAATTAATTCGCGGCCTTCCCCTTGGGCCTTCTTACGACGGTTTCCGGTAGCCGTCTTTCTCTCCTCCCCATCCTTGCTTTCGACGCCTATTTCCTTCCTCTCGTTTCATCGACCGTGAATTTTCGCCCAAGAATTCGAGACGAATTCGCCTTTCAAATAGAATTCTCTTTCTCTCACTTTTCACTCTCATTTTTCGCTTCTTCTCTCTCGAGAAAAAGAGGAAACAGAGGGGAGATCTAGTTTCTCAAGAAGAGCAACGAGTAATTCGATTAATTGAAAATCGCGAACGAGACTCGATCCAAGTGGCGATCTCGTGAATCTTGGTTACATAAAATCGAAGCGCGACGGAAGGAAGAAAATAATCTCACTCACCCCCTTTCCTTCGTGGTAGGCGCGAATCCGCTATCCCGATATCTATCCCTCACCGCAGCTCGAGGCTGCTGCCTTCGTTTATCGAAATGCAACCCTGTGTGTATCTGTAACGCACATATCGATTACTTTCTACTATCCACGCTCCATCATCGCGGATTGTACGTACGGCTTCTAATTCGATCCGGGAATCCGTCGACACGAAATCGAGAGGTGAGGGGGATGATCGAGAGCGCAGCACGTGCCCCGACGCGTTTCCAAGGACTCAGGACTGCTCCCTTGCTCGCGATTCGGTGATAAGCTATCGTTCTATCGGTAAATAGTAAACACTGATCCCTCCCCCTCCCCCTCGATTGTTCTCCCCCCTGTTCGCAAGCGTGTGAAACGTCCCCCGCGTCCGATCGGGAGTGTATCGGTATCCCTCTCCCCTTCTCCTCCACCCCAACCAAGGATCGGTGGCCAGCTCGTGCTATATTGACCGGCTGGATTTTATGCCTCCCCTCCCCTCTCCTCCCCCGAGCCAATTACCCCGAATAATTTATCGGCGAATCACAAACGTTAATGACATCGGGCGGAATTAAGCGGCGAGCTTTTCGAAAAGTGCGGCGGCGGTCGCGGTGATCGCCGCGGGAGAATACGCCCGCTGTCGCCAATTAGTATTCATGCCGCGGATAAAGTTTCCTTTTTTTTTTTCTTTTTTCCCCGTTCGAGCCGTTGCCGGCTCGATTATCAGCCGCGCACGCGGCCATTTTCGAGCGACGCCCTCCGATAACCGAGGCCGTCGTGTTCTTTTTGATTGCTTTTCGATCTCTCTCTCTCTCTCTTTCTCTATCGTCTATCTCTGTTGATGGGCCGAGTTTTCGAGATCATTTTTTTTTTTTAATCGTTTCTCGACTTCGAATAATCCGTTCTTTCAACCGTCTCCGCCATTATTCCAAATGTTCGGTTATCTCAAGCTTTATACACACGAGAGTCGTGTAGGATGGACGATCGACCCCGTCATCTTGGATGAGAACTTGGATGAGGGAGCTGCAAGAAGCTCGCAAAGGGGGAAACGATCGTTCAACGTCGTTGACAGTGTGGATGCAAAAACTGCGCCGCGGATGAGTCCCTCTCGCGCCGTTAACGCTGCAAACGTTTCACGCTGGAATTCGGAAGTGTAAGTGGCTTCGTGGAAATTCGAAGCCAGACGCCGATGCGGCTGAAGTATTAGCCGCTATTTATCAGTTAACTTTAACGTTCTTAACCGACGCTTCCCCGAGAATACCGCTTAGTCAGGGTTGGATAGGTGATGGTGGAATGCCAAAGGGAAGCTAAGAATCGAGGTTGGAAAGGAAACTTTGCCTTCGTCAGGGAGATATATCTTTTGGACTTCTTTCGTTTGACACCGCGACCGGGGCGAGGGGGAGGTTTGTTCGTTCGGGAAGTTTTAATGATTTCGCCAAGAGCAAATTGCTCCTGTATGCGAAGTTGATGGATTATCGCGAAACGAACGATTTTTCGATTTCTTTCTAATTCATTGATATCTCTGAGTGTAAGTGATTTAATTTGTAATATATATTTTACAATGGATCGCATTTTCGGAATTTAAAATTTTAGAACACGAGATCCTTATTCTTTAATCGTCAAAGAGATCGAAATGATTTGTCGATTAGGTGTTTTCGTCTATACGTTGGTTTTTATCGGATTGTTTTTTAATTAATTTTATTAAATTTCTTTTTTTCGAAAATTCAGTGGCGGGGTATTTTACAGATTTTTTTCTGTCCGCAAAAATATACCCCCCCCCCCCCCGAAAATACGCCCGTTCGAAATCGAAATCTCATGGATGGATACGCGACAACTAATAAAACGTGTCGGTGATTTTTTATTATTTCGGGTACGAGCTCAAACGTTTTTATTCATCAATAACTTTCAATTTTTCTCCTATCGCCTGCTTTGCTTTTTTTTTTTTTTTTCCTCTGGATAACTTTTAGATTCATGTGCTTTGATTCGGCGCGTTCGACGGGGGGGCACGTATCATTTAATTCGTCCGCTCTTTCACGCGTCAATTTGCCGACCAAAAAAATATCTATTTATATATCTATCTCCATCAGACATTGTTTAAGCGATGAATCTTTTTTTTCTTTTTTTTTTTTTTTCCTCTGGATAACTTTTAGATTCCTGTGCTTTGATTCGGCGCGTTCGACGGGGGGGCACGTATCATTTAATTCGTCCGCTCTTTCACGAGTCAATTTGCCGACCAAAAAAATATCTATTTATATATATATATATCAGACATTGTTTAAGCGATGAATCTTTTTTTTCTTTTTTTTTTTCGTGGAAATATATATTTTTCGATTGTAAAATATTATATGTTATATTATTGCAAATATTATCTTTAAAATATAAAAAAAATATTGTCTTCGAAAATGTCAATTCATAATAATATATATATAAATTGATATAAATATTTATTAAAACTACATATTTGAATAAGCAATTTCTTTAAACACCATTTCATCAAAGGAACCTTGTATCATATTAGAAATATTTGTTTCAAAAATTTATTTTCCCCAACCCCTGATGTATATTTATTAGATTCGTATAATATACTAATTAATTAGCTAATTAAAAGCAACGCTCTTTCTCTCTCTCTCTACTGAACATGGTTGAGCAAGGAAACGTGAAAACGGGAACAAAAGGGCAAACGATCATTTGACACCATTACGTACCGTTTTTAATTCCCCGCCCCGACTGTTTGCATTGTTCCATTCAACGAATATTTCTGCAATATTAAAAATTAAAATATTATTAGCCGTTGGCCTTACTACTCGCGTCCCAAAGTAACTTCGGCTACCATCGCCCACGTATAGTCGTTGCGACGCTTTTATGGGTAATAGCGTGTCATTTAATTATCATAAACGCGACCAGGCCAACGAGTTTCCAGCCAAAGGAACTTTTGTTTGAAACGCCGTGTAACGAAGTTACGCCCGAAACGTTTCTCTCTCTCTCTTTCTCTATCTCTCTCTCTCTTTCTCTTTGAACATCGCCAATTGTCTCGAACGAGCAACTTCCGACGAATTCGCTCAACGATTTCGCCTTTCATTATTCCATTCCTTTAATCACGGATCGATGGGCGTCACACGGTTGATCATGAAACGCGCGGTTTTGTTCCGCGAAAATAACGCTTTAATTTGCATTTAAATGTTTTTCGTGCGCTGCAACGGATGAAAATTCTCCCTCCCCCCACGCGAAATAAAGATGTACTCGAGATAGGATTCACAATTATGAGAAATTTTGATTGGATTTCGTTCGTGCCGTGCTCCTTTATTACGTTCGCTTGATTCGTACACGTTTAACGAAGGTACAAGTTCGGAGGTGCCGGCGCTGCAACATTTCCAAAGAAAAAGAAATGGAAAATTCAAATGTCCCGAGTTTAAAGTTATAAATTGATGGATTGTATATTATATTAGAATCATCGTCGTCATACTTAGATCTATTTGCATTCATTAATGTATGTGAAATAAACGAAAATTAAATGCTTTTTGAACAGCGGCAATTATCACTCAAGTGATAAAAAAAAAAATTCGTGATACGTGCAAATCGTCTCTAAGCCTATCCCCCTATTTTATTTTGCGATATAATAAGATATAGAGTTGTTTATACACACGCTTTACAACAATTCTTACAAAATTTCGTTTCACAATTTCCAACGAACGGTATGATGTAACAGGTCGATCGAATTTCAAACGATCCTATTTTCGTGGCCGTGAAAGTCAACAATCAACACCGGATGATTCGTGGACAATCGTGTAAAAACGGCATTGTGACATTGCCCGGCGGCCATTTCGTGAATCGTGTCCAATCTAGACACGGGGCAGGAGAGTGTGTAACTGGACGCAGACGTGGTTAACTGCATTAGTGCTCCGTTCCCGTGGAGCTGAGAGAGAGAGAGAGAGAGGGTCCTTTGAGGGTGGTGTGGCGGCCGAATACCAATCAGTTATGTCAATTGGCCCCAACAAAGTAATGAATGGTAATTGCGAGCCGCCATCCGGTCGCACGTCCATCCGTTCGTCTCGCCCCGTAGCGCAGTTTCCACCCCTTTACCCGATTCTATCAGCCCTCGCCCCCTTTTCCATCCGTCACGAGTCGAGCCTCTCATCGATTTTAAATCGTTTAATCGGATTCTGGCCCAAGGGCTCGATAATCACTCACAGGGGGTCCCCGGTGTAACGACCCATCGCCGACCTTTCCATCCCCCGCTTTTTTCTCCCCCTTCTCCTCTGATTGAATTCTAAGAACCACCCTATATCTTGCCCGCGATTCCATCCTGCGTTCCCCCTCGTTTCTCCTCGCTCTCCCCCCTTTTTTTTTCCACGATTTCGATCTTAAATATCGGGGACAAAATTTCATGGTAACGTGGAAATTAGGGTCGTCGATGCATATGCAACGGGAAAACGTCGTTCGATATTACGTGTGCGACGTGATATGGAAAAGGGTTAGGTTAAATAATATTTGGACGAGGAGAGGATCGTTCGTGGATTTTTTTAGTTTCGTAAGTTGATAATGAAACCGGAAGTTCTCTGTACTTTAATAACTCGTTTGAAGCCAGAGGTATCTCGTACAGTCGCGCGTTAAAATCTGTCTAAAAGGCGGGATAAAGAAAAAAGGAAAAAAAGGAAGAAAGGAAGAGGAGAGCCTCGTTATTCTCGCATTACGCCGCGTGCTTGGTATAAAGCAACGGAATATGGTCCGCGAAACAAATACCGAGGGAAACCGAGCTTGTTCCTCCGCTATCTGCTAATTACGCAATGTAATTACGCATCGAGCAATAGTCGCGTGGCTCGAAAAAATGGGATTCCATTTGGATGATTACGCATCGTGGATATTTTATCAACGCGAGCAATTTTTTCGAAAAATCGAATCAAATTATTTCTCTCTTTCCCTTCGAAATTATTCCTCGTTCTCGTCGCGTTCGAGCATCGAGCGTGTTTAAAATCGTGGCAACCGATTCGAGCATGGCCGACTTCTCGCGTCTTCTCCGTTGGAAGCACGTAATTACACGGGTGCCAGAAATTTACAGTTTAATTAATGTCTGAGGGATAATGGGCTAATAATTGTTTAGCGACCATCTGCGCGGGGTAGCCGCCCCCCTCCCTTGCCTCGTTAATTTTCAACAACAGTCTCATTGCGGCCCGCGCGCGGTTTTTCTCCAGGGACTTTTTGAACCAGTCCCGAAATACCAGTCCACGCCAATCGGTGATTACGTATTCGGTAACCGATATTTCGCCGCGCGGGAAAAACTACCACCGATCGATCGATTTTTGTTCCTTTTTTTTTTCCCCTTTCCATCCTCCTCCATCCAATCACAAAATTTCACACTCTCTCCTCTCGAAAATCGAATCTGCGAAATGATTCCCCCCTCCATTTTTAATCCCCTTTGACGATTTCATCTGTAAAAAAAGAAAAAAACTTGACGATTAATCCTGACGGCAAACGAACGAACGAACGATCGTGCGTAATCGTCACGCGACACGCGCTTTCGATTAAGCGGGCGCTTATCACGGGGCGCTCCCAATTAATCCCCCTCCTCCCCCCTCCGATCCTATCCGCGAAAATTAACGGAATCGAATTAAATCGTTGTTTACACGCCGCGTTTTCTTCCATCGGCTTTGTTTATGATCGAATTCGATTCGACGCGCGCGTTCATATCGGGCACGGGGATAAATCAGCCGCGGTTTCGCTCGAGACATCGGCAAACATTGCCGCCCCCGCCGCGGCGCCCAATCAAATTCAAACCGATACAACTGCACGCCGTTTGTTTGCACCCATCCCGTGTCGTTTTCGATTTCGATACCTTCGACTTCTAGGCGCGTTCTCGCGCGTCTTCACGAGCGTTATTATATCCTCCTCCTCGAGAGTCGAGGATCGGCTTCGATATCTTCGATATCTTGGAGAGGCACCGGACGCGATAACGCGTAATCCGAGCTCTCTAGAGTGCTCTATAGCCCCCACGGCGACTTGATTCATCGATAAATGTTTTTGTTTTTGCACTTTTCTTAATATCCTGTTACATGTTTGTTAAATTTTTTTTAACGGATAATTGTAACGTATCTCTTTTGTAATAAAAAAGATCGCGCGAAATATTGCGAAATGTAGAAGCGTCGATTTTTTCCTATTATTTTTTTCTTATTATCATCACGTAGATTACGATTACGTTGATAGATCTTAATTTTTTAATAGATAATTATACATGTCTCTTCTTCCGTTGGAAAAAAATCGCGTGAAATATTGCGTAACGTAGAAGCTTTGATATATAAAATTTGAAATTTTTTTCGTAAATTATTTGATGTTAAAAAGAAATGGAGGATTTGATGATTTCGAGTGGAATCTGGCGTAATTACGTGTGATTAAAGATTGTATACGTTTGGAGTAATGCATTAATTATAGCATTTCAAGTGAAAAAAATCTATTAATATTCGTATCTTGTGCAATTTTTTAGTTTAAAAAAAAAATAATTGCGCCGGATTGTGTCTTAATTTTTCTCGCGTAATCATTTTTCCACGGACAACAAGTAACTTTAACGAGTAATTTGAAACGATAGATTAAAATCCTATGTATACATGCACATCGTAATCAAGTTAGATTAATCTACTCTGTCAGAAACAACATAGAGAGAAATTCTCATTCAAAGACGCGTTATTACATTAAAACCTCATCATTTTCTTGCAAATGTCAAACATGGCGGTGGCGAAGCCTCGAATGCTTTATGCAAACAACTGTCTGCTTCCGTGACGAGGCGTGCGGAATCCAGAAAATTTTATTCTTCGCTCGGATTACGTAAGCATTCACGTAGGTTCTACCGTTCAATGAAATTTTAACGAGTTTTAAACGAGTTCTCACGTGTCATACGCACGAGGGAACGGCCAACTTTCCGCTTATTTGCGGTAGATACGTGTAGATCGTGCACGCCCACTTTCGATCGAGCTAATAAAATCGCTCTCTATGAATGATACCGATCATTTCATTCGAACAACGTTATTTTCCTCTCTTAATACCGTAAATTACTCGCGAATAAATATTTGGCGAAATCCTCCCATAAATTCATTACGAATTATACGAAGAGGGACAGATGTACTTGATCGATATAGAAGATACTTGAAAAGTTTCGATGTCAACGAGTCCTCCAAAATTTTATCGCGTAATCATTTATCAATTCGACGAGCGTACACGCGTTGAATAATCTTATCGCGAGTATTCTTCTTCGAGATTTAATGATTTACGTAATTTTCCAACAACAATATAACTCGATCTATGACCTAGACAAACGATTTCGTGACGATTGTCGTGAAATGGCACATGCGACAACGCCCCCCAACAAAATACATCAAAGGCGATTAATAACCAAACTTATCCTACCAAAGTTTCCTATGGTAATCAAAGTTCATCAGGGTTCATTAATGAAGTTGATTCGAAGTTCATTAGTGAAATTGAACGTGTTCATATATCTCCTTGTCCCCCCTTGCTCAACTTTTGATTTCGACAAAGTGTTGTGATACACGATATGTAATCGCGTGAATGGAATTTTTGAAAATGGAAAGAGTAGGATGAAGTTCAAATATGTTCTGTTTCTCTCTCTCTCTCTCTCTTTTTCTCTCGATGATCGGCCATGATCCTATTGATAACGTGTCATCGAAAAACACGCGATACGTTGGAGGATCACGTTGCGTTTCTCGATAACAAACAAGCCGCTTATGTAACAACAAAGCGACGTGTGTATCGGTCGATTTGTCGTTTGACTGAATAAACAATATTGTGGAAAGATCGCCGCGATAACGTTTCAACTATAATCGATAAACGGTATATCGCGTAAAGATCTTTTACGAGATTGTCGCGATACGATATACATTTAATTAATATGAATTTCGATCAGTTTTTATCGATCGTTTCTAGATCTTTGTCGAAATTTATTATTCTTCAAATAACTGGAAAAATTGTCAAAGATAAGTTGTTTTCGAAAAAAAAAAATAAAAATTCGGATAAAATTTCGAAAAATTAGAGAGTTCGATCGACGTGAAACTTGGAAGAATGATAATGAATAAAGGATGGACTTTAGATCTATTAAATTTTAATTTCTAAAATTTCATTATAATTAAAAAAGTCGAATAAAACTTTCAATGGATTTTACATTCGAAATTTAAAAAAGAGATAAATTTTAGATCTAGAAAATTTTAGCTTCGAGTATTTAATTATTGAATGAGAAATTATCTCAGAAACTAATAAACATCACAAGCTAAAATTTTATATTTGAAATTTATCATCCTTTCTCTACCATCTCTTCAAATTTCGTGTCGATCGAGCATTGGAATTTTTTGAAACTTTTAATTCTTTTTCAATACGAATTTTTAGTCAAATTTTGGAAAATTACGCTTTGTTTTCGCGATTTAATAGAAGAGAGATAATCGAAATACCTATTTCGCGTACGTATCACAGATATTTCTAGTACAAGCTATTTTGATTGTTGGTTTCAATTTAAATGCAGCATTGGCTCCTATCACATCACGCGAAAAATCTAAATTCCCTGAATGAATAATCAGATTTTCAATGATATTTGTGATCGATTACGCGAGATCCATTGTAAATCCATTTGATCTAATTTTTAGCTATTTTTGGACGAAAGTAAAAGCGAATAAATACCGTAGGAAATATTGGATAAATTAAATTCGGTATCAATGGTGGATCGTTTTGACCGTTTCGATAAAGATACACAATGTTATCATGGTGATACATCTACTCTTTCTTTACTTGTAAATATCGCGATAGAGAACGATGAAATTGATAGATTGTCATTGCGAAACGCAATTGCACGCGATACTAAATTGTATTCAATTTTGAAATTTATAACGCGAAGCTATTACATCAAATTATCGTTCATTTCTGCGAAAGGATTCGTCGAATGCGAGCTACGATCCGTATACGAGATCTTATTGATTTCTTTTGGATCAAACGTAGATCAAAGCCTTTTCTTTCGATATCGATAAATATAATATATAATATAATATATAATATATTATATATTATAATATAATAATCGATAGTTCTTATTTTTATTTTTATTTTTTTTTGAGTGAATAAATGAAAATTTGTTAATACATTGATAATATTACTAATTAAAATGAAATAAAATATATATGATAGATACGCGTAATTCGATTCTTTCAAAATTAATCTCTAATTTAATTAATATTAATTTAACAAGGAAATATGAATCGTATTACCGCATCATATTTCATTTTAATCAGGGAAATTTTATCAATGTATTAATGAAATTTTTATTAACATAAGTACAAAAATAATTATTTTACAGATACAAGCTTTTATTTCTTCCTAAAATTGTCTCTTATCTTCTTTCGGAATGAAAGACTCGACGAATTTTCCTCGCGATAAAGTCACGATTTATTTATCCGAACCGTGTATTCATTTTTACACAATTTATCTTTAAGCAATTTTTTTTTCCAACTTCAGCATCCAAATGGCACATGAAAATATTCGAACGAGTAATTTAAGCCGCTTGACAGAAGTTTTTAAATTCCCCGAGTATTAGTATCGCCAATTTAAACTTTGCACGCATTGTGGCACGACCACAATGGATTCGACTGATAGAGATTCCGTTCCAAAATCCGAGTTCCCTTTTACCCGTACTCAGCTAATCCTCGTGGCTAGATCCCGTTCATTGCCGTCCATAAACATTGATTTTATTGAAACATTGTTGAAGCGTGTCCAACAACGCAATTAAATCGCGAAAAAAGCACAAAAAAGAAACTTGTTTTATTAATTGGAAATTTCAATCGTTCTTGCTTCGTACTTGAAAAACATTCAAACTGTCAATCGATCTCTCTTTCTCTCTCTCTCTCCTTTTCTTTCCAAAATTCTTTTTCCTTCAATTTCCACTAATTCTGAATATCCGCATCGTTTCCATAATCGTTTGTCTTCTCTCGTAAATTTTTCTCTTTTAATCTCCTTTTTCATAATCGTCCCAACGAACACCGATCATTTCTACATATCTCTCACATTAACCAAGAATTTTCACTAATATCGATATCATACAACTATATCCTTCCTTTACTTTCTCCATACACGTCCAAATTATGAATCACTCTCGCCAAGAAGGAACGAAAAAAATAAATAAATAAATAAATAAAAGATTCTCCACGATACTACTACTACTCCTTCGACATTCCGGAAGACATGTAGCAGGCACGCACGTGTGTGGCACCTGGTGCCCCATGGCTAAAATCGTGAGGGAAAGAGGGACGAGCGACTGGCAAGGTAAGTGCAATCCCCCTATCGAGTAGGGGTTCGTGTAAAGTGCTCGCAAATCACACCCGATAAAATGGTAATCGCGGCCTTGGAAGGAAGGGGAGGGGTGGCGTTAGTTGATGCTGGCTGGAGAGAAAAGAGGGTGAGCCAGGTCCTCGCCCGTCCACAATTCCTTCCGACACGCTGCCAATCAATGCGATGCGGGGGTGGAAAGTTCATGCTTTCAAGAAACACGCCACTACTTGCACATACACACACACACACACGCACATAAACGCTTTTCTTTCCTTTTCTTCTGCTCCCTCTTTCTCTTTCTCTCTTTTTCTCCGCAGTTTTTCTTCTTTTTCTTTCCTTTTTCTTTCTTTTTTCCCCTACGCCTCTTCTTTATCCCCTTCATCCTCGACGAGGAGAGGGGGGGAGGGACGGTTGGTTACGATGGATGGTCGTGATGGATACGCGTGTTCGCAGGTTGTTTGTCCATTGGAATTACGTACGATTGTCATGGAACGAGGGAACGAGCGTGGACGATTCGGTTAAGGGAAGCTGGGGGGTGGGAAGGGAAGAAGTTGGGAATATCGAGAGGGTTGAGTGGATCGTCGTTACAAATCGCGAACGGTATGTAGAGGAGCCGATAATATTCTTCCTCTCTCGTGCGAGGAACGCGATGGAATGAAATGTTGTGCCTTGCGCGACGAGACGCGAGCACGGATTAAAGGAGATTATCGCGAGAGGACGGAAACGAAATTTTGCTCGAGGACGTGCGTGTTTATATAAAGGCGTTTGTATAAAGGCGTTTGTATAAAAGCGTGTTTGTATAAAGGAAAGTCGGCTTTCGTGTTTATGAATGAATCATTGTTCAAATTCAGATATACATATTATATATTATTTATACGTTTAAATATTATTCGTTTAATTTATTTATTAAATATATATATATATATATATATATAATTATATATTATATATATTATATATATATAATTTATTATATATATATTAAATATATAATTTATTTATTAAATATTATTCGTTTAATTTATTTATTAAATATATAATTTATTTATTAAATATTATTCGTTTATATTATTTATACGTTTAAATATTATTCGTTTATTATTATTACTTTAAATAAATTTTATTTATTCGGATTTTGTTTTTTATTTTTATATTTAAATATATATGTTTATGAAAATAACGTTATAATTTAGAATATTTGAAAGTTCAATAGAGAGAGAGAGAGAGAGAGAGAGAGAGAGAGAGAGAGAGAGAGAGAGAGAGAGAGA
>NW_006263502.1:1335339-1350470 GCF_000469605.1 Apis dorsata
CCATAATCTTATTTGTTTCATAATTTTTTTCGATTTAACGTGATTTCGCGATAAAAATCTGTTAAATCATCGAGCGTTTTAGCCCATGAGATCCATAGGAATGGCTAATATATCTCGAATTTTGCAGAATTTATTAGCAGGGAAATAACTTGGCGTTACAAAAAATTTAAAAGAGCACATTTTTCTTCGAAATTTCTCAATGTAATTTTTGTTGCATACAATATATTGTATTACAACAAAGTTATATTTAATTTCCTCGTTCAAAATTCTTTTTCTTCCCCTCTACAAAATTCACTTTACTTCAATCATTCTAAAAAAAGCACAAATGGCTCCATTGAAGAAAAGAACAAACGTATAATACGCCTCTTCCCACCAACAATTCATCAAATTCATCAACAAGTATACATTTTCCGCTCGCTCAGCGATGCTCAATTCTGTTTGCTTACAACATTATTACTATCAAACGGTATAATAAAACGGTGTTTTCGCGTGTAATTATTCGCCAGATTAGCCAAAATATTTCGCGCGTTACCGCAAATCCTGCCTCCCCTATCCAATGAATTTCGCTTTAATCTCGAGGAGGAGGATCGGAGGTTGGAAACTTGTGGCCCCCCTTTCCCCAACTATTTCGCTGAATCCAATGCGAAATTCGAGCTGACTGCGGTGCACATAAGGAGCGGTAACATCGGTGCACAGTCGAGTTGGACAAGTTCTATCGGCAGTCAGGTTAACGCGTGCATCTGTATGCGGCGCGTATGCAACGCGCGTCGCAGGATGGCGGTGGTGCACGCGCGTGTCGAGCCCGCAGATCGGCCAAACTATGACAATCGCCGTCAAATTGTGCGCAACGCGAAACAGGCGTGGCCCCGTTCAGTTAACTATAACTAATTCCTTGATAATTGTCCTGGTCTTTGATCTGCAATCCAGCACCGACACCCGCTATTTCCAGACCTCGCTATTTAACCACCCTGATCGTGATCGTTCATCTTTCCCAATTTTCCTCGAATACGGGTAGTTTTTGATTTTCTTGATTTTTTAATTTCAATAAACGGTCGAATTGGGTCTTTGAACGATTATTTTATATATCTCTACTTTCGATTCGAATAAATAATCTTTGAACGATATTTCATAAAATTTAATCGAATTATGAAGAGATGAATTTCGTGGTTGAATTTATGCTTAGGGGGGGGGGGAATATAAAAATAATGCTTTTATTTATTGTTAAAAATGAAAAATTAACGATGAAGTGGTACGTGCATTTAAAGCAGTCACTGCGTTTAATTCACCCTTTGATTTGTAATTAAAGAAAGTAAATTACCAACTTTATCGCCAACGTGAAATTACGTAGGTACGAAGTCGCTACTTTTTAATATGATTATCGATTTTAAATTAATTGGAGTGACAGAATTTATTACGAGGTTATTACTTTGGAACATGAAACATGAAGGGATCATAAACTACATCTCAAAGCATAAATAAAATTAATATTAAAGACTAAATTTTTATGATGCTGTTTAATCATTTGGTTCTATTCACTTTATATCTTCTTAATAATGTTATATTGCCTATGAAAATTATTTCAATACCTGTAACGAAATTACCAATATTAGTACGAAATTTATAACAAATTCTTTCTTTTAAGAATTTCTAGTTTAAATTATTTTATTTTTTTACTTATGGCAAGAATGAAATTAAAGATTCAATTTCGAATCTGAATATTGAATATACTCGTCACTTCTATCTCCTAGTTTTCAATTATATTATCACAACTTTTCTTACAACATTTTTCGTTATAAAAAAATAAGTAAATGTCCTTATAAAAATCAATGGATATTTCGTCAAGCTGAAAAATATAACAGATTTACGATGATGGCCGTAAGATTTAAAGCAACACGCCGAGCCTTATTTATGTTTTCCGCGAATCATGCGGGAAAATTGAAGGAAAATATCAATTTCCCCGCAACTGACTCTCCCTCTATCATTACAAAGCAGAGGAACGAAAAGCTCCATCGATATTCTTATCGAGCCGCTTAATTTGATAGTGTTCGATTCCTCCTCAATGGACCTTTGACCTGAATTTTCTTCGATAAATTCGTTCCTCCCTGTAACAGGCTCCAAGACTTCATTTGTTTCAACTTTCATTCCTCTCTCTGGGGCGAGATATTCGCGAGGGAGAGGGAAGAAGAAAAAAAAGTGGATCGAAATTGATTTGTTGGTCCCCAGGTCGAATATCCCGAACTTGCATTTCTCATTTCTTCCTTCAACAATAACACCTTCTTCCTTCTAATAAACTCGATTTCATCCCGTTCAATAATAATATCGATTCGATATAAATATACCGATTCCTCGTTAATAAAATTAATATCGTAAAATTGTCGATCGAGAAATTTCGTTCTTGTTTTTCGAAAATATTTCCATCTTTTAATATCCATTCCCGTTAATAACGATTTGATTTCGAAATTGCTCGCGGAAAGGATCGAAAACCGACCTATATTATTCGGGAATCGAAAAATAGACCGTCGTCTATTTATTTATATCGAGAAATTATTTTATCCGTCGCCGAAAATTCTCAAATCGGCGAGGAAACGCGCTTTTTAAACGAGCGTTCGAAAAACAGATCGAGCCCGATCAAAGGCAATCGGAAAGGGGCGTTTATCAAGCCGAATTGAATTGCTTTCAATTGGGGCGGCACGAGACAGCGGAGAAACAGGCTCCTCCTTATCTAACCGAGAATTTCCGAACGACTTGATACAAATGGGGCCGTGGCTTCTGTCACAATTTCACGAGGAAAGGAGAGAGAGAGAGAGAGGGAGAGGGAGAGGCAGAAGTGGCCGTTAATGCACACACGTAGGAACAATTTATAGTATATGGGAACAATTTGGCCGGATGTGGGTCGTACATCGACAGGAAGCATTCATCGCGTTCGTCGCACGTGCGACGTCTATATAATTTATTAAGGAACGCACGAGTATCCTCCTACGCGAATTTCGGTGATGGAGAAACGTCCGTTGCAAATTTTACGCCCCAATCTTTTTCTCGAGTTCAACTCGATTCGTCATCTATACTCTAGTAGCTAATTCATGGCATACATTGTTTATAATCACGAGTGGAGGGTATAATATAATATAAATGAGAAAAATGAACGGTCAGAGTGTCTCTTTTTCACGATTCCCCTCCATTTTCCAGGTCTAATTATTATTTGTGAGAGGGTACCTGCCATATAATATATGCATTGTTTGTTGCCAACGCGATGTGAACAATGCAAGATGATGTGAACGATTCGATTTTTATTCGATTCGATTTTCATTTAAATCGTCGAACGAGATTATCCAGGAGTTCTGATGAAAAGATATGCGAGATGTTGGTGTGCAGATATAGATTATTCGATCCGAGATGAAAGTATATAAGTTTCACGATGAAATATAATTAATCTTTAAAAAAATCTATGAAAATGGCGAATTTCAAATCTATCTTTCACTCAAATATTTATAATCGCAAAATTATTGAAAATATACACTAATTTCAGGGGAATAAATAACGGGAATAAATGTATTAATTATTTAGTTATTTGAAAGGTAGCTTTAAATAATCGTGAATTATTGTGAATCTTTGAACGAGTTGGTTACGTTCACTGCGATTTGGGTCATAACCGGTTACAACATATCAAGCTGGGTCATTTTATTCGATGTGCCGCATGTTTCGACGGATGCACGCTACCAAGTCTGATGAAATGTCTGTAATTTCCTGCCGCTATCGATCCTTATGTTCCTGCCGAAGATACGTTTGCAAGAACGATGGAATCCCGGTTAGAGAATTTCACCCATATCCGAAAATTGAACCTCTTATTGACTCGAATATCGATCCAGAACAAGTTTCTACTTCCCTTCCCTGCCTTTTCTACTTCACCGAAAGTCTTCTCTGAAAATTTAATTTCATTGGGAAAATTTATTAAAAAGAACTAAGAATTAAGGGGTTGGTCGGTGGAAAAGTGGTTTCTCCAATTTAATCCCTCTCATCTAGAAAATTTTATCACGAATTTTATCTTTATTTTTCTTTTCTTTTCTTTCCTTTTTTTTTTCTTCAAAGTAAAGAGTTTTTCACGCAGAGTTTCATATTCAATAATTAAATTTCACCGACCAATTTCTTTCCCAAATAATAAAAGACCATTCTCTTCCTTCTCTTACATTTTTACTCTACTTTTTCTCTCGAACTTAACCAACACTTCTTCCCCGTTCGCGCAATTTACTTTAAAACCAAATTAATACTATCAATCTTGGAAGTACCAGAGAATAGAAAAAGCACACACACACGCACAGAGAATAGAATAAAATTTTGTCCCGATCCCGATACCATTCTTAAAATCATCGCGAATGAAAGTGAATATCAGATCATCGAGCATTAAAACCTAAAGGAACACAGATCACAGAAATATAACGATACACGTAGAATAATACGAATCCTGCGATTCGAATATAATTCACGAATAATTCGAAAACGCGGAGTCAGCTCTAATAACACAATAACTATGCACGTCGGCGCGCGATCGAACGATCGCGGATCCGCCCACCCCATTAAATTTCCCGCCTAAAACACGCGAATACAGCGTTTATATTTTCCCACCGTAGGTATATATATATATATATATATTCATAATTCCCGCGGTTTCCACCTATCCAACGAATTATTATCGTTATTTATACCAAAATCACCAAATTGCCCGGTCACCGGTTCCATGATATTATCTCTACCGGCCAAATTGTCCATGAACGGGGGAGAGGAGTGTTCAAGGGGTACATCGAGTGCACTCGAGGCTCCTTGCGCCCCCCTTGCGGGAGACGAGACGAGAATTATTACGCGCGCCGCGTGCAAACACGAGGATAGTTTGTCAGATGCATCCTTTCCTCGGCGTGGAACGTTTATTCGCCGAAATTCATTTGGAGAGGGGAGTTATTGAACGAGGGGAGGCGAAAAAATTAACGTTTTGAAAACGGTTACGATCCACCCCATTTTCCTCTCAAAGAATTTACTTTCAAACAGCGATTCCGCGCGATTTAATATTTTTCCACAAACAAAACGATCCGATTTTCTCCCGTTCAATTTACCAGAGAGATTCCTTCCTCGAGAAGAGAGAAGAAGGATGGGCTACCAAGCTGGAATTTATTTCAACTCCTCCGAGGAGCGAGGCTCGTATGAACTCTCGACTTTGATGGGCGTAAGTCTGCCACGTGTATCAATACTTTTGACTTTCCACTTAATCCAGAAAACGCAGTGAAAAAGTGTTGTTGATTTCTTTTGTGATTCTGTAATTGTAAGTGGTGGTTTTTATTTACGTATAGTTTTTATGCGAAATATGTACGTTTCATTATCTTTTTCGTTTCTCTCATTCGTTCAATCATCGAGAAATAAGTTCGTTCATTAACGAATTTATTTTAGGAGCTTTGGTTATTTTTTTTATCGATTCTTAAAGATTTAATTACAAAAAAAGTTTCTGTTTTTTTTTAAAGCCAGTATAGATTACAGATTTCTGTGCAAAAATTACTCCATTTGAACAATTATTATCTTCGAATAATCTGTCGGACGCAAGACGTAAAATCAATCATAAGTTAACATTCTTGTTGTTATCCATTCCGAATTAAATTCAATCCGTTCGTCGTAAATCAAACGATCCGACCTTCTGTCCCTCTTCTCTACATCAATCTTTTCTTTTTTTCCTTCCTTCCCTTTCCAGTTTCTCGAGGAAAGTTCTATTAAGATGATATTTTCAACCGTATCGTGGAATTACGCGATTTCACGTTAACGGTTTCTAGGCACGATTTTAAAGGCAGAAAGAAAAGAGGAATGATAAATCGTAACGAAGACGTTGACGAGAGGTCTCCATTTGCGCGTGGTATTTCCACGCACGAGGAGCTATATTTTTTTTCAAGGGGAAAGATAAGTAGCGTTCCCACCATGAGGATTCCGATTCTTAAACTTAAATATGACACGATAGAGAAATAATTTACGCGTTATGACGTCAAGACAGTCGAGTGAAAAACTTTTAACGTCCTCCTCGAGCTGGATACCATGAATAATGCAATCTGTTTCAATTGTAATTCATGAAATTCAGATGTGTTTATGTAACGAAATTACGTATTAAATTTCGCTTATTCCATTATTAATATTCCACGCCAGCTGGATTTCCAATCCCCTCTCCCCCTCCTCCTCGATAAAGTAGCTCGCATGATTTGAATAATTTCAGAATTCCATCGATCATGCACAACTGTCGGCATACTTCTCGATCAAATTGATATTCTCTGAGAGTATAAGTAGTTCATATATATATATATATAGAGAAATTTTTTGTTGTAGTGGAACTATGGTCGGTTTGAAAAAAAGAAATTTCTTGGCTAACCATTTACGCTCGCTCCACTTATACTCGCTTTCGTGAAAATTAATATTCCGCTCCCAACTCGTGAAATATACGTATTCATGGACCTTTAATTGAAAAATGAGATTTATTCACCGCGATATGAAAGAATCTATGCGTTAAGGCGATCCCTTTGGGAAAGCTGAAAGCTGTAAGGCGATATTAACACGTGATTTTTACACTTTAAAAAGTGTAAAACTTTGTCTGTATCTTTTCAAAGATTCAGAAATGTCGGGCTTGAGAAAACTTTTGCACGTAATGTGCAAAATTCAGCATTGAGAAAAAATTGTTTCTGCCTTTTCAACGGAAATTCCGACTCTTTCATCAATTCAATCTACTCCGAAATATTCTTTCAAAATTTTCAGTCACAATCCGTTGCGAAAAAATTCCCTTTTGAAGAAATCTTCATTCCAAATTACATTATACACAAATCACACAAGTTTCTTTTTTATTCGACGTGAAAACTTGATCTCACCAAGAACTTGATTTGAAGATTGATTTTTGATAGATAGAGGAAAATAAATCCAAAGCTACAGACGACACATTTTTTGAAAAATTCATAAAATGCGCTCTAGAATCGAAATACAACTCATTCGCATCGTTGTTAATTCGATCTTCAAAATTAGAAATACTTAAATCCTTTTAAATCAAGTATACACGATTTCCCAATAAGATGCATACGAACGATATCATCCCTCATCCCTCTCTTGAAGCTCTTCTCGTCGCTATTGACAATCGCCTGGCGATTCAATGCGATCCCTCGATAAAACGCGCGCGATATTTCTTTCTCTCCGTCGAACTCCTCTGTCGAACGATCGTGGAGCAATTGATAACAATAATCGTGGCGTCGCGTCCGCCTTGTTCCCACCAGGAAGGAACACGGCGCTCGAGCTCGCTTAAATAAATCAACGAATAAACGAGGGAAAAGGGGGCGAGAGGGAGAGAGAGAGAGAATCGAAGATCTCGAATTGCCATTAAATTGCGGGGGTGTGGAGTGGAGGAAGGGGGCCGATCGTCGTTAACGAAGCACGAACGGGCAAACAGCAGGATCGAGGATGTTAACACGTCGTGGAAAACAATGGGTGCAGACCCGGTTGCCGCTTACTTTTCAGCCAATTCGAGCGCTCCGTCGTTTCCTCCCTTATGGGGGAGGGCTACGACTTCCGTATAAATCATATTGGTAGACGCGATGGCCGTGAAAAAGGGGCGAAAGGGGTTTGCTCCCTTGATAAATAGATACGAGGTATGGGTTATAAATGTTCCTAGAACGTTTTTTTTTTCCTCCCTTTATATCGACAGCGTTAACATCGTCGAAAGGAGAATAGATAGGATTGGAAATATGTAAAATGAATGAAGGAAGATGATTCGGAAAAAAAGAAAGGAGTCGTTGAATTGTTAGTCCTCTCGATATATGAAAGAGGGTGTAATTCGCAACTTCCTCGAGTGACTATAATTTTTTCCTTTCTTTTGATAACGATTTATGCTTTCTAACAATTGCAGTTAAGTTCGTTTTGCATTGAGTTGTAAAGTGAATGAAGGAAGACGATTCGAAGAGAAAAAGAAATCGTTGAATTGTTGAAGAATCCTCTTCAATATATGAAGGAGGATGTAATTTGTAATTTCTTCGAATGACTATAATTTTTTCCTTTTTTCCTTTCTTTTCTTGATTTTTAGCAATTGCACTTAAGTTGTAAAATGTATGGGAAGGAAGGAAGACGATTGGAAGAGAAAAAGAAATCATTGAATTGTTGAAAAATCCTCTCCAATATATGAAAAAGGGTGTAATTTGCAACTTGCTCGAGTGACTATAATTTTTTCCCTTTTTCCTTTGATAACGATCTATGCTTTCCAGGAATTGCAGGTAAGTTGTAAAATGAATGAAGAAAGACGATTCGAAAAGAAAAAAAAGTCGTTGAGTTGTCGAAGAATCCTCTCGACGTAATATATGAAAGAGGGTGTAATTCGCAACTTGCTCGAGTGACTATAATTTTTTCCCTTTTTCCTTTGATAACGATCTATGCTTTCCAGGAATTGCAGTTAAGTTGTAAAATGAATGAAGAAAGACGATTCGAAAAGAAAAAAAAGTCGTTGAATTGTCGAAGAATCCTCTCGACGTAATATATGAAAGAGGGTGTAATTCGCAACTTGCTCGAGTGACTATAATTTTTTCCCTTTTTCCTTTGATAACGATCTATGCTTTCCAGGAATTGCAGTTAAGTTGTAAAATGAATGAAGAACGACGCTTGGAAAAGAAAAAAAAGTCGTTGAATTGTCGAAGAATCCTCTCGACGTAATATATGAAAGAGGGTGTAATTCGCAACTTGCTCGAGTGACTATAATTTTTTCCCTTTTTCCTTTGATAACGATCTATGCTTTCCAGGAATTGCAGTTAAGTTGAACTACATTCTGATGTCGTTAGTTGAAAATTGATAATGTAACGTTGAAACGACTCTTTGTACCTTTAGAGTACGAAATGCGGATCGACGATAAGATCCGGAGATAATATCGCGTTTAATTAATTCGACAGTGTCTGCGTCACGTTTCACCGATCGTTGGATCGATCTTGTTGAATCGTATCCAGAGTTTGCGGAATATGGATTTCGAATTTCGTGAGGCTGCCTTGATAATGGCGCTTATTAAGGTTGATCGAGGTGTGATCGAGGCTGCTTGCCCTCGCACCCTCGTGCATGAGAATAGCGTCGTACCTCGGAGAATTCGTGCCTGTTCGATCCTCTTTCCACGAATATTTCTCGAAATCGTTTCGAGAAACGATTGAATTTTGGAAAACATGAATTTCTTCTCGCGTTTTTTTTTTTTTTTACACGAAAATTTCAATTTGCCATATTTTTAATGTAAGAAATGTAAATTCATTTTAAACGTTTTCAATTTCAAAGATAATTTTATCACAGAAAATTTAAAATTCTGCTACAGAAGGATTTTTTCGAGAGACGAGTCGAGCATACGTTTCTTTCGCGGTGTTTACACAACTGTTCTCACTCGAGACGAGACGTTGCCTAGCTTTCGTAACTGTGCTGGTGATATCGTGACTCTTTCGCTTCCGTATACATCGTCATTTGCGATATTGCAGTTCACAAACTGTCCGGCGCCAAGCTCCTTTGAGATGTCATTGTTCCAAAGCAGTGCAGAATCGTGTGAACAAAAGGGGGTCGTGTTCACTGCACCCTGTTTGCGATAACAGTATCCGTCTGTGCCGTTGTTCCGTTGTGTATTTCCAAGTGCGACGGATCAGTTATCAAGAGAAAGAAAGAAAGAAACAGGGAAAGAGAGAGAGAGAGAGAGAAAACTAAGAAGAAACTGGTTGGATCCATTAAGCTTGTTTCAATTCAAAAAAATAAGAGAGTTTTAATTCCTTGAATTAATTACGGAAGATCGATTCTCTTGTAAATCGCGTTGTTGTATTGGTTCTCCTGAATATCACGTTTTTAAATTGTAACAAAGCATCAAATATTTGAGATTTTATTCTTTTTTAT
Source organism: Apis dorsata (assembly GCF_000469605.1). NCBI lineage: Eukaryota > Metazoa > Arthropoda > Insecta > Hymenoptera > Apidae > Apis > Apis dorsata. The sequence continues at coordinate 1,345,237 of NW_006263502.1, forward strand.
TTTCAACCTTATCATTTTTGTTATACATTCAATTGATATTAATATATTTCTAAAGAATGATAGTATTGTTCTTTGATTTGCCGATTTATTGATAAAAATGATTTTTTTAAAAAAAATTCTACGATTTTGAAATTATATCGAATTTTTCCTTCATTAGAGCAATTGTTTCTTTTAATACTTATTTTAGTCTTTTCTATTTTTGGAAAAAATTCTTATTTCTTCGTGGCTGTTCAAATATTTCTTTTTCTAATAATTTAAACTTCATTTAATATTTTCAATTAAAATATTCTCTTTCTTCTGGTCTTTTTTTTCTTTTTTTTTAACAACACAAATATTTTTGATATTCGTCTCTACTTTTAAAAACTCATATTTTATTTCTTATCAATATATTCCATTTTCAATATTGTAATTAAAATGGTGTAAAGTGAATCCTAATTTTGAATCCATTTGACAACGAGGAATTTTTTATGGAATGTGTTTCCACGAGTTTTATGAGGCTCGAAATGCATAATTATTCATCCGCGAAGGGATGTGAAAGCTATAAAACACGGGAAACTATTTCGTGTACGCGTTACTGGATAAAAATAAAAGTGGAACTAAAAATTTTTTTATTGGATACATGTGCGGAAGTAAAGTTGGTAAACCGGTTTACCGAACTTTACCCCACACACAACACAATTCCATTCCGAATATACTCGACAATAATTTACGGCGAACGTTCCTGATTGAAATTAGAAAAAATATTATTTTATCCAATGAATCTTTATCCAGGAGAAAAAAAAAATAAAACGTCTCAAACACTTCTTTTTAACATACTTGAAAAATTTAACTTTAATTCTATGTCAATTGAAAAATTCTTTCGTGAATTAAAAAAAAAATCTGTATATTCAAAATAAAATACATAAGTTTAAAATAGAAGAGGAAAAGCAAATAATCCAGTGGAAAAGTGGAGCGACAAAAAGTGGAAAATCAATTTCGCGTAAAAATAAAAACACTTCCCCCGAATTTAATTGAAATCGATACCGGACCGGACACGGATCCTTTGACGACACTCACTCAAAATTGCTCCCCTTTTACAGGGACCTAAATATTTCACTTTTAGAATTACGCCTGTGCCATCCACCACCGACTTCCTCCTCAATTATTTAAACCGGCTATCGCGTATAATTCACCGCGTCGAAACGGTTTGGCAACAACCAAACTCGTATTTTCGGTCAAACACGACGGCCACGCATCGCGAAATTACGCGAGATCTTACACGAGATTCGAGGATGGCACAATTTCACGAGCCTATATCTCGATTATTGATTCGAGTTGGAGAAAAATCGGCACAATTTCACGAGCCGCCTATATCTCGATTATTGATTCGAGAAAAATCGGCAGGATTTTTCGGCACTCTTCCCTTCGAAACCGATTTTCGAAATTTTTCCAGCATTTTTCGGGCATTTTTCGGGCATTTTTCGGTCCATCCCCAGGTATCCTTTAGATTAACCCGGCTACCAACTTGTGCGAGGGCGGAAGTTGTTAAAGTTTTTGTAAAAAGCAATTACCGTCCGACTTATTTTTCGTTCGTTTTGTCGGTCGTTCTTGGAAACGCGCGTCGGTTCTTACGCGATAAAGAATTGTCCGGGAGTCGAGACGAGGGAAGAAGGAAGGCTGGAAATTGTTTCTTCGCCAAGTTTTAATGGGGGATAATTACGCCACGACCATCCCCCTCGCCCCTTCAGCCCACCCTCGAGAGGATATTTCTCTTTCGAAAATATTATATCCGTTTAAAAAGTTTGGTTTGCCCGGATTTTCTCTTCGTTCTTTGCCTTTGTCAACGGGCGCGATAAACTGAGGTACAAACAAAATTAATCCTTTTTCTTTCCTCTCTCCATTTAACCTTTGCGGGGATATATATTTTTGCTGGAAAATGGCGCTTAATTTTAGCTTAAGACTTAATTTAACTGATAAATATTAATTTATATCGCGTATCAAAAGGAACAATTTAAATATTGCAAAAGATTAAATAGTAGACAGAAATATAAATTTATTTTCTTCAAATCATAAGTTATGTCTATTTTTGTTTCAGATGCCCTGCACACATTTGATCGAAACGACAAGGTATGATTAACGATTATATTTTATACTAAACTATTTAATATTTATCTTTGGATATTCTAAGGAAATCGAAGAACAAAAGAAAAATATTGGTATCGGGATATATTATATTTGCGAGTTTGAAATTTAAAAATTAAAAAATTGTCACGGATCAGAGAAACGTAAACGCAATTGTTCGTTTCTTCTTCTTCTGAAATGAATGAATTCTTTCTCTCTCGCGGAAAAAATTCTTCACCTCGATCCTCAATTGGAAGAGCCGACTCTCCTCGACTCGGATCGGATCCGACAATTTTTCCTCAATTTTACCGAGAAGATATTACGAGGAAGATCGCGTTAGACGAGATAGAGTAGGTACATTATATTTCTCTGGCAAGCCTGTGCTTTAATAATTACACCGGACGATACAGTCTCCGTGAATTACGCGAGACATCCAAGATTGCGGTATAATTTATCGCATTTGCATTCCCGGGACGTTAAAAAAGAAAAGAAAAAAAATAGTTCGCGGCTCATATCTCGAAACTCGATTAAACACGCGTATCGATTAAATAATTGCACGTGTTAGCCAGATGATAAACGAAAATGCGTTGACGAGAGGGTAGATGGGTATTTTAGAGATTGAAGAAAATATAAACTGAATATTTCGAATCCATTTTTTTTTAGAGATACTTAAAATATATATAAGATAAGAGATACGAAAGTTAATCGAAAATTTACCAATCTCTAATTATTTAATTAGAATAATAAAGCTAATATATACTAAAAATATTCTACTCTCCATAATATCCATCTTTTCACAATTTTGCCACTAAAATATATCCTCTCTAAAAAAAGAAATAGGCAAGTAATCGCACTACTTTTGAGCGTTAATGCGTATCATAGAGGAAAATTATATTTCGGATATTTAACTTCCCTAAAAGCGTAGTTGATGGAAACCGTCTGGATAGGAATGAAGCAAAGATTAAGCATCTTGTCGGTACACGTGGAACACGATGAATACGTAGCCCGGCCTCTCCATCCTTTTATTATCCATCGCGAAATCGTAATATACCAGAAAATGGCTGATTGAACCGAGTAATTCACCTTAATGCTCTCCCAGAGTCTTGAGTAGAAAGATTCGTGTAAAGATACGTGTCGAAATATTCTAGCTGCTTTCAAAGCTTTTCGTAGCGCGAGTTTTATCGAAATTAAGATCATTAGAGAAAACGTGGACGATAGAAATAGTTTCGAGCTTAATAAATTCCTGCCTCGTTCAATCACGTCGGTTTGCGTGCAAACCTCTCTGATCTATAATCCTAATCAAGACACAGACGTAGACATTTTTTGAGAGTATTGATTGCAACGTGTTCGAAGGAAAAAATTAATTTAATAAATGAATAATCTAATGGTTGATGCCAATAATAGTGTAAGAATAACGTAATTATCGAGCACGAATAAAATCACATTTGCGAGGCAGCGACGAGAAGAAACCCAAACAAACAATGTTGTTAGATTCGAGAGATTTAAGAGAAGAAGATAATGGGAAAACAGAGAATCGAATATTATTGATTTATGACTCAGTGGTGAGGTCATTGTTTATCGTTAGACGAGGTGTACTTGGCACGTATGAGATAATGGTGTCATGAAAATGGTAAAAGGAAGAGGAAAAATCACTCGTTAAATTGAATTTCTTTGATGGATTCAATGTTCAAAATTCGCGAGGATCTGGATCAAATGGAGAAATTTCTCCAAGATTTGAGAAGATTTGAGAAAGTCGACTGTGATAATGATGCCAATGATAGGATCATTGAAGATGGCAAAGGGAAAGGAGAATAAATCCTCTGTCGAGAAATTTTCTCTGATAATCTTGAACTCTACACGATAGTACCAACAGGCCAATCTAACCTCTCCTCTCTTTCTGCCTCAACGAACAAAATGGAGCCTCGAGGAAAAGGAATATTAGAATATCATCGATCGATCTTCTATTCTCGCAAATTTATTGCGTTCGATATTCCGATATATTCATTTACGGATATCCATATTAGATAAGGAATAGAAGAATTATTCACGAGTATGTATAATTTAGTTTGGCCGTCGTGGAATTTTTCTCGAGTCAACAGGACGATCATTAATCATTATTTACTGCGCCTCGAGCGCCAACCGAAGCATATCTGATCTCGAAAGTGTCGGCATTTTAACATTTAGGTCGTCCAAGTGTATAGGGAGATTCATTCTTTATTCATCGACTCGATTGATTTTCTTTCTTTCCAACTTTATCCTGATGATTTACCCCGTAATCCCGAGATGGGATTAAAAATCTTTTAAGAGGAAACGTCTAGAGGAAATTGATGAAACTGACAGCTCAATTAAATCTACAAACCATCTAGATGAAATCTAGAGTATTTTCACCTCAACTTTATCTTTCTATTAGAAAATACATCGCCGTTGATAGAAGAATCGTGTAAAAAAAATTCACCTTCTTTCACCAACTTGCCTCCATCTCACACTAATAATTTACTCAACACGATGCGAGATTATTCGGAAAGATCTCCTTTCTCCTTTCTATTCTCTGGAAAGAAGTCGATTCCCAATCGACCAGAAATATCCATTGAAACGGATCAACGACCTACGATTTATCGCCTCGATCAATCATCCGCTCCTCCTCCTCTCGATAACCGAGATCCAGACTCACGAAACTTCGTCCATCGTATGACGGGGGGAAAGAAATGGCGGAGGCCAGGCGAACAAGCCAGTTTCTTCAATATAATTAATCCTGTCCAACAGCTAATCGGAAGCTAATTTTTACGCTTATCGAGGCGAGTGTTGCTCGGCTGCGAATCTCTAAACGACTCTCTTCGCCCTCCTTCTCTCTACGCGGCTGGCTCGTCGGCGAAACACTACCGGCTCGTAAGAGGCCAAGGCAAATGAGATTTGACGGATGTCCCGGGCTGCGAGAGCCACTCCGTCGCATTAGTACCGGGTGTCTGGCTGCGAGAGGAGGGAGTAGGTGGGGGTAGAGGGGGCAAGAGGCGTGGTAATTAGTCGGCAGGAACTTTGACGTCTGCAGAAACGGATCGTGTCGTTCCCTCCCCTCCCCTCTTCGCACGCTTCCTCCCGCGCGTTCACGAGCGAGCCACTTTTCGTTTCACGAGAGG